>NC_058082.1:284345474-284645474 GCF_014858855.1 Bufo gargarizans
ACAATGGAAGTCAATGGGGACGGATCCGTCTGTCCTGGCTCCGCTTTGACACGGATCTGTTCGAAAACGTTCATGTTTCTGCGCATGCCCAGTAACTTCCTGTCCCTCCCCCTCATCGTCGGCCATTTTGGATCATCGACTTGGTGAGACTGGTAAGTGTATGAAGTTTTGTCTGTTTGTCTAGCTTTCTTTTTTACTATCTATCTATCTATCTATCTATCTATCTCTCTCTCTCTATTTCTAGGGTGGGGGGGGCTGCTGGCACTTGGGAAGGGGTGTGTGTGTCTGGAACAGTGGGAGCCGCTGGCACTGGTGGTGTGGGCTGCCTTTATGGGGGGCTTCTGGCACGGGGGGGGGGGGGCCTGTGTGGCTGGAACTGTGGTTGCTGCTGGCACTGCGGGGGTGTTTGTGGCTAGAACTGTGCGGTTTGCTGGCATTGCAGGGGTGTTTGTGGCTGGAACTGTGGTTGCTGCTGGCACTGCGGGGGTGTTTGTGGCTGGAACTGTGCGGTTTGCTGGCATTGCAGGGGTGTTTGTGGCTGGAACTGTGGTTGCTGCTGGCACTGCGGGGGTGTTTGTGGCTGGAACTGTGCGGTTTACTGGCATTGCAGGGGTGTTTGTGGCTGGAACTGTGGTTGCTGCTGGCACTGCGAGGGTGTTTGTGGCTGGAACTGTGCGGTTTGCTGGCACTGCAGGAGTGTTTGTGGCTGGAACTGTGCGGTGCTTCTGGCACTGCAGGGGTGTTTGTGGCTGGAACTGTGCGGTGCTTCTGGCACTGCGGGGGTGTTTGTGGCTAGAACTTTGTTTGCTGCTGGCACTGCGGGGGTGTTTGTGGCTGGAACTGTGCGGTGCTTCTGGCACTGCGGGGGTGTTTGTGGCTGGAACTGTGCGGTGCTTCTGGAACTGCAGGGATTAATTTTTTTAATCATTTTATTATTAGGGTCGTTCCAAAAAAAATAAAAAATAGAAAGAGACATCTGCAGTGGGGAAGCCCATATCTATATTTTAAGTAAGTATTTAAAAAAAATAAAAAAATAATAAAAATGTTGATATATGAGGAAATAGTGCTCTACAAGTTCCTTTAACGTTATCTGCATTTTGTCTGGTATTCTGTTGCGTACAGATGTCATCAAAGAAGACATCCGCCATAGACTGGAGTAACCCACCCAGAAGGCGCGCCGTATTCAGTGGCCGGTACGTATAAAATCAACACTTGGAGTTTTTACTGTTTGATTCGTTGCATTAATCAGTATGTGCTCTTATTATAGATTTCTTCATCATCATCAGCGGAGGGCTCTCCCGAAGTGGGCGGCACTGCCGGGGCCAGTTCACCAGCATCCAGGGGAGGTGGACCAAGCCCGGACCGGGGCTGTCAAGAAGTAAGTATATATATATATATATATATATATATATATATCGTAAAAAAATGTTTAATTTAAGTACAGTCTTCTAAAAATTTTTATTTGTATTAGCAATCTGCACCTAGAGCCGCCAGCGAGGATCCCCCAGTCGCCTCCAGAGTCCGCGGGAATGAGCGTGGCGGTCATAGACGTGTAAGTATTGAATTTAGTAGTTTTAATTAGCATTTTGTATTAGGATTTACATTAAATTTTGTATTTCCTTTTTTTCAGGGTTCCCTAGGCTCCAGCAGGGAAGATGAGGAGTTCGGGGTTCCGAGCATAGATAACCTGCTCCTCATCCAACTGGTGGAGGCGCGTCCAGCATTATGGGACCACTCCGACCGCCACAATGCCGATCATCGACGTACCCAGCGGCTCTGGAGGGACATCTCTGCTGAAGTTTTTGAGACCTGGAGGGATCTAGATGCGGCGGCTCAGGAGAAATATGGTAAGTAAAACAATATGTATTTTAATACATTAAAATATTGTTGTTTTCCTTTCATCATGCTGATTTTAGTTTTTATTGTTTTTTTCGATAGTCAAACTGGTTATAACGCGTTGGCGATCTATCCGGGACCGCTTCAGGAGGGATTACAACAAGGAGGTTCAGGCCCCGAGTGGCTCCGGAGGAACCTCAGGGGCCACCTACATCCATACGGCGGCCCTGGGGTTCCTACGAAAGGCAATGGCACCAAAAAGGTAAATATTTATAACAACTGTTTAAAAAATAAATTGTAAAGGGGCTGTCTGAGACAGTGGAGCGTTTGGCTCCCCTGTTTTGGCCAGCCCCCCACAGTCAGATGGACAACTGTTCTCTCCGTCTGAGTGTAAGGGGCTGTCTGAGACAGTGGAGCGTTTGGCTCCCCTGTTTTGGCCAGCCCCCCACAGTCAGATGGACAACTGTTCTCTCCGTCTGAGTGTAAGGGGCTGTCTGAGACAGTGGAGCGTTTGGCTCCCCTGTTTTGGCCAGCCCCCCACAGTCAGATGGACAACTGTTCTCTCCGTCTGAGTGTAAGGGGCTGTCTGAGACAGCGGAGCGTTTGGCTCCCCTGTTTTGGCCAGCCCCCTATGGTATACGGTAGACATAGCATAGAACATGGATGTTTTATTTAAAGAACAATTCCTAACTTTCCTTTTTTTTTCTACAGAAGTGCCAGCAGCACTCGGGAGCCTGACGAACCTCCTGAGGCGGAACCGGAACAGATCGCCAGCGCCAGCCCTCCTGTCCCTCATGCATCGGCTCAGGATAATCTGGGTCCCCTACCGGGTCTCTCCGCTCAACAGAGGCTCTTAGGTTTCCGTCAAAATTTGAGAGCCCTGGTGAGCGGGCAGAGATCCGGTAGGCCAAGTCAAGCCGATTATGCGAACCTTGTAGAGGTCGTTTCCGACGCTCTAGAAGGTTTTGCCCAACATCAGATGGAGTTTGGTGCTGACTTGATTCGCCGCTGGGAGGGGGCGGAGTCGGCGTATCAACGCAGCCCAAACTACCATTATGGACTCAATGACGCCCGAACAGTTGCAGGAGTTTAAGATCATGGTAGAGAACGGGTCATGGGAAAACAAGACAGGGGGGCTACCATTGCCAACCCCAGCGCATCGAGTCCACGACAGTCCACCTCCCCTACCAGTTATGAAAATTTATAAAAAAAAAGTTTATATTTATTTTATTTATTTACAGTAAAAAAATAAAAATATACTTTACTGCACTGTGTCTGTGTTTTTATTGTCCTGTACAGGGAACCTTGGCACTATAGCTGTGTTGAAATAAAAACTATCCTAGTCTCACTACTGTGCGTTTATTACAACACCCGTGGTAGTTTTTATATCAAAACAGCATTAGTGCCAATGTCGTAAGATCCATTAAAACCTGACCATCAATAATGAGCTAAATTTTGGCTCTTTATTGATCGTAGACCCTATGATTGGCACATGAACAAGCAAATGCTTGTTCGTTGTTCAATCTTGTGCCCTTTCATATGAGCCCTTGTGGGAGTCACGGTCCATCAGCATCATCAGGAATTCATTAATAAATTGTGATTTTAACGTTTAATGATTTCCCGATGACGCTAATATAACTAGTGTGATTACCACAAGGGACACGCAAGGGACATACAGTTTTTAAAGGGGTATTCACATAGACAATGGGGGGATTTCACTTGAATATGCCCCCATTGTCTGATAGGTGTGGGTAACATTGGTAGGACCCGCACCTATATTGAGAACGGAGCGGGGAGCACTGTTGCTGTAGGACACATTTCCCATGGTATGTCCACCGCCAAGCGCTAATCCCCGCCTCAACCATAGAAATGAATGGAGGGCGGCAGCGCAGTGCGACCTCATCTACTTTCTTGGCTTCATTCTCAATATATGTGAGGGTACCAGCCGTGGGACCCGCGCCTATAAGACAATGTAGGTATATCTTAAAGTGGTATGCCCCCATTGTATGAGATGAGAAAACCCCTTTAAGGCCTCTTGCACACGACTGTATGCCACAAGAGACATACGGTCCGTGAGCGGGCCATATGTCCCGTAGTGGCATTGATCGTGCACACGAGAGTACACAGCATCATAGTGTACAATCATCCTGTGCAAGTTGAGCTGCCCGCGGGGATATAGTCTTGCACTAATAGATCATATGAGTGCAGGACAATAGCCCAGTTTGCGGCACAACATGGTCAGCATCATGATGCTCTGTACTCCTGTACGTACTATCAATGACGATCAGGGACATATGGCCCGCTAACGAACACTATACATCTTTAAGTGCATGTAGTCGTGTACAAGAGTCTGAAAGGTGTGGTCCATTATCAAAGTCGGACCAGCTTTGTAACTTCAACAAGATAGCCCTGGAGAAATATAGGAGCATTACAACCCTATAGATCTCAATACATGAAGATGGAACCTAGAGATGCTTTTCCTTCCAAAACGGATCCGCTAAACGGATGACAAAACGGAAACCAACGTGACAAACGGATCCGTCTGAATGGCTTCCGTTTGGCTCCGTTTAGTCAGTTTATTGACGGATCCGTTTGAAATGCCCTTCAAACGGATCCGTGAAACGCTAGTGTGAAAGTAGCCTAATATGGTTCACATGGTGCATTGCTGCGATGCTGTGTCTGTAGGCTGGGGGGCACAGTGCCAAGGGGGGGGGGTTAGTTTGACAGCAGGGGTGCTGTTGGACTTTTGGGTCATGCCACCTGTTAGTGCGTTGCTGTGACATCAGAGGTCGCCACATGGTGCTGCACAAATTACAGTAGGTATCCACTCGTAGAGGCAACCTTGATGTGGTCAGTGGGCTTATACATTTTGATTATGGATGAGCGAAGCAAGCTTTGGATCCAATTGCTTCACTGCAAACTTATTTTTAATTATGTATGGAGATCTGTTTACGTACAGCATTAAAATGTATGGGCTCCAGCGAGGCAAATTCATTATCACCAAATAACTTCAGGATTAGATTTTTGAACTTGAAAACCAATTTAAAACTTTGTTCTGAAGTCGGCTTCGGTACCGAGGTGCCAATCTGTACCGAAGCAGACTTTGGATACCCGTTTTAAAATGGCTTTCAAGTGTAATAATCAAATACCGAAGTCTCACGATACTGTGGAGGTAACTCACTTTGCCTAGCCGAAGTGCATACATTTTAATGCTGTACAGAGACAGATCTCTGTACAGCATTAAAACGAAGTTTGAAGCAAAGCAACATTCAGATCACAGGTCAGCTGCGCTAATATAGTTAGCACTGTGGAGGAGTCCAGAGCCGCCGAGCTGGCATAATCTACTTACCTGCCCTGCCTGTTGCCACCCCTGGTGCATGGAGGCAGCGAGCGGGCCTAGATGAGGAAGTGGCATCACTGCCAGGGGTTGTTAAAGGGAATGCGTCATTAGAAAATCACTGCTGTTTAAATCACTTTTTTTATGTTTAATATATTTTTGATGATGTTTTTAATTTCCCATGTCACTTTTTATATTTAAACTAAAACCATAAATCCTGCAGTTTTTGCACTGGCCACTATGTCTAATATTTGGAACCACTTCTTAGTCTGTTATAGATCACTTTATTGCAGTTATATATTATTCTAAACCTACCTGTAATGATCAGGAGATAACACCTCTATGTACAGATAAGACAGGGTCCACCATTCACAATAGGTGAGTGTCAAATCTTATCTATTCCTTCCTTGTACAATGACCTCTGCACAGGACACAGATCATGCCTAGAAAACTCTCCCATAGGAGGTCAATGAGGTCCCCTCCTGACCATTGTGTCTATGGCCCATGGGGCTGCTGTAAAGCGATTTTCTTAATGCTTTCTAACTGCTGTTAAGAACAGCTCAAACAAGATTGACACCTGCGTAATCATGTTCAGGATATAGAATAAAAAAAAATAAAAAAAAATATCTACATTCAGAAAACAAAAACAGATTAGAAAAAAGTGTATGTGCTACTATCTGTTTTTAACTGTCAGAAAAAACATTTGGTGACTTCCGCCCTATAAGATGCACTGACATTTCAGCCCCACTTTTGTGGGAAAAGATTCAGTTATGCTTGACATTTAAACATTTAATCCTTAAAGACCAGGCCTATTTTCACGTTTGCATTTTTTGTTTTTCCTCCCCAGTCCCAAAAGCCATAACATTTTTATTTTTCCATGTAACATGACCTTTATCAAACACTGTGAAATACAGAAAATCCTAAATTTTAGAAAATCCTAAATTTTAAAATGGCATCAAGTTTGACCAAGTTATGTCTTGAGGTACAGTAACAAGAGGTACACATATATGTCCTATAGATTCAACAGGCTTATATGTCACCCTTCTAGACTTACATAAAAACATCATATTAATTGGGCTCATGTGACTTTTCAGAATCATCTGGGTTAGAGTAAATACATGAGTCAGCATGTCGTATCCATTGTACACCACTTATTAAAACTTACGACCTTCCTCATCCTTACCAGTCAAATAGGTCACCTTTCTGACAGATGCATACTAGTAACCTGGGATGTAAATAGTCTCTATGCCTCTATACATCAAAACAAATGAATTAGGGCCACCAGATTGCTGCTGGAGGAAGCAGATACATCACCTCACCTGATTGAGTTCTACATTGACCTCTTAGCTATTGTCTTGCAACAAAAAAATTTATGTTTGAGGACTCCTTTTATATACAGAGACATGGTACTGCAATGGGTTCTCACGCAGCACCACCCTATGAGAACAGCTACATGGTCCTCTTTGAAAAAAAAACATGTAGATCCTCATCCCCTCTTCCACCAACATGTCATCATGTGGAAGAGATACATAGACAACATTTGTCTATGGGATGGTCCGGAAGACTCCCTCCTGTCCTTTCACACTCATCTTAACTCCATCTCCACTGAATTACAGTTTACCATTCACTATGACATGCATACTATATTAGCTTCCTGGATACAAGTCCACAAAAATGAGAATGGCTCACTGACTACACATCTCTATCACAAACCGACCGACCGCAACAATCTGCTCCACTATAATAGCTGCCATGCACCTTCCACCAAAAGAGCGCTACCCAAATCCCAATTTGAACACATCAAAAGAATAGTGACCTCAGAGGATGTTAGACAGATGAGACTCTAAGAAATGACCGAGAAATTCCAAGAAAGGGGTTACCCTTTGACCACTATTACACAGGATCCCATACCCAGGACACAATAAACCAAAGATGTCAAAAAGAGACTCCCCTTTGTACATACATACCACCCCTACTCACACAAAATAACTAATATTCTTAAACATTGGAGCATTCTTTCGTGGTCCTACCCTAACATCGAGGAGTTTCAATCATGATTTTTACTCTGTACCCGACGACCAAAAAATCTCAAGGACTGGTTAGTTAAAGCAGAAGCAGGTTCCAGCCATGGATCCCGGCACCAACGTCTATTAAGCAAGGCTAAAGAGGGTACATTCCCTTGCTTACACTGTGCCCAATGTTCGAATGTACTGAAGGGCGATAAGATCTACCATCCACATACCAGGGAACAACTGCAAGTTAGAGGTAATCACACATGCCAATCCAATTACGTGGTTTATCTTCTCAAATGCCCGTGTAGCCTGATATATGTAGGCGAGACAACCCAAAGTGTTAGGGATAGCGTTTGTCAACACAAGTCTACTATCTGCTGTCAGAATCTATTACCAGTTCCCCATCACTTTCACAAAATGAAACATAATCTGTCTCAACTTAAGTTCCAGGTCATTGAGCATATAAGTATGCCTAGAAGTGGGGGAGATTGATAACCTATAATGAAAAACGGGAGGCCTACTGGATACACAGGCTGCAAAGCCTGGAACCAAGGGGTCTTAACAGGGACTATGAATTGACAGCCTTCATTTAATTACTACTGACTAAGTAACACTCTGTTGTAATACTGTTTAATATGATATTTACACGGTTTCTTGTATTCCTTTTCAGATGCTTTGGTAACCGGCCCCCCACCTCACGTGCCGGTCTTCCCAAGTATCCTTTCCTACTTTGTTATTATATCTCCTTTTGACCAGTGAAATCTACTCTACACACAATACTACACGATGCGTTCCACATTTGGAACGCATAGCCTTCCTTTCTTCTCCCTTCTTGCGATGCGTTCCAACAGTGGAACGCATCGCTCCAGACAAGCGCGGTGAGTGCACGGAGTACAGCCGCTCCTCCTTCCACTTGCGGTTGCGTTCCACAGTAGAACGCACTCGACGTGCCGGGCGCTTCTCCTTCTCCCCCACTCCACACCACTGACACCAATGCATTTCCCCAGCCTATTACATGGGGCCTAAAGCCCTGATATTTTATATACTTTACACATAATTTATGAAATTAATAGTTCCACAAGACAAGCATACCCCATGTCCGCTTCCGGTGCCCGGGCTTTTAAAGGAAATACTAATTTCTATCTTTAGCGGCATATACTAAGGCGTGTATACACCACTCTCCAGCCTGACACTTCTTAACCATACTTGTCTTCATGTCTATCTTTCCGGCAACGTGGCAAGTCTAATCCCTTATAGGGGTACCCGGTCATTCTGGTCAATTGTATTTGCCTCCCACAAAATCCAACGTCTACTAATTTTGTTGTATGCCCTTAACTGTGATAATTAGGTATGTGAATCCAGATATAGCACCAGAATTGTTGCACTTGTTTATTGTTCTACACAATGGATGCACTACTATCACTCAGTACAATGGATATGACATGCTGACTCGTGTATTTACCCTAACCCAGATGATTCTGAAAAGTCATATGAGCCCAATTAATATGAGGTTTCTGATATAAGTCTAGAAAGGTGACATATAAGCCTGTTGAACCAGTATCTATATGACTTATGTGTACCTCTTGTTACTGTACCTCAAAACGTAACTTGGTCAAACTTGATGTCATTTTAAAATTTTGGATTTTCTAATATTTTCTGTATTATTTCACAGTGTTTGATAAAGGTCATGTTAGACCGAAACGTTACTTTATTGTGAGGTTGCCTTAAGAATAAAACTTTTCACTCTGCATACATTTAGAGTTCTGTTGTCTGAATCAGTTACTATATTGAGGCTGGAAAGCCACAACAACACGCACCTGAACACTAGCAGATAAGAGTGCCACGCAATTATCATCTTTTTATTTTTCTGTTCACATAACCATATGAGGGCATGTGCGCCATTATGCATTAACAGGTTAAACATCTGATCTTTCTGAACTTAACCCCCTTAAGAACAGGTCAATTTCATTTCATTTCTTTTTAATAGACTTTTATTCAAGGAAAAGTACAAGTAAGCTGTAGTCAAAGTCATTACTGATCAAAATCAAAATAACAGATACATAAGTCATTTCAATTACAGTATGGGAGAAATGAATACAGGTACTTTTCCCATTTTTTCCCCTTTTTTCTTTCCCTCCCTTACCCCCCCCCCCCCTCCACCCCTCCACCCATCAATAACTGACAGATCCAACAGTAAAAAAGCCAACTAGTCACACATCATTTCTGAGGATGACAACCCCAACAGAACTGGCATCCAAGACATTTATTATTATAACCTTCTTTGTCCCCCCTAGATACTCCTTACCCTCACCAGTGTCCCCCTGCCCTGCCCCCCTCCCTGCCCTGCCCCCCCCCTCCCACTTTTGTCCATCCTGAACGTCTCGGTTACTAGAACTAGAGCAGTTATTAGTCTGATCTATAAGATTACTCACTCACACTGTCACACTTTCAATGTACCCAATTGTCCCTTCAAATCTTCCTGTAGGTACCAAGTTGTAAGTTTAAAGGGGCCCATCAATGTGGGATATTCCGAATTGGGAACGTATTTCACCATAAACCTCCTCCACACTTTGTATAATTTTTTCCCCAATATTTCTTTCCTAGTAATCGCATCCCTCCATTCTAGAAGAAATATCTGTTTCATTCGGTTTAGCAGCACTTCCACACTGGGAACATCCGTCAACAGCCATTGTGTCAATAGGCATCGCTTTGCCACCAACAGTAGCTTGTGTTCCAGAATCGACAGTCCTTTCCTTTCTCTACCCCCCTCATTTTCAGATGTTTCTTTCCCCTCCGCCTGAAATATGACCAATTGAGGTGATAATTCACACCAGGTATTACCCAGCCATTTCATAATCGCGGACACCTGAGACCAGAATCCAGCTACGCTGGGGCACATCCATAAACCATGGAACAAGTCTGTTCCAGGTGAGCAACATTTTGGACAGGCAGTTATCCTATCCGGTCTAGCCGGAGAAGGCGGAAGATCAAATCCATATATTGCCCTGTGGAGAATCTTAAACTGTGTTTCTCTCATCTGTTCATTAGGAACTGCTTGATATAATGCCTGAATACTTGCCCGAGCGATGGGCTCTAATTCCGTTACTTTCAACGGATTTTCCCACTTCCTAAACAGATTACCAACTGATCCTCCCAGGTTGCCCTGAGTACATTATAAATTTCTGAAATAGACATCCTACACTTATGTCCCAGAAAGGAGTCAAACCTGTTCTTCTGCCCTTCCTTGGAAATATCCCTTATAATACTCTTCACATAATTATGAACTTGCCTATACGGAAATTGGGCCGGTTTCTGTAGGCTCCATCTCTCTACTAACTCTTCTAGTGAAGCCCACCTGGTCTCTCTCTCATACATCAAGTCACCCAATTTTGTCACTCCCTTGGTCACCCACTCTTGGAAGGATTTCTCACTATATCCAGGAGGAAAGTTAGGGTTCCCCTGTAAAGGGAGGTGTTTCGAGAACAAGTAAGACAAACCAAAAAGCTTCCTCACGTTTTTCCATGCAATGATTGTATCCCGAAGAATAAGAGATCTTCTTGCTACCACTGGGAGTTTTGATACCTGGGTGTGGAGAAGGGATACCAAGTTCCACGGAGCTGCTAGCTGACTCTCGACACCTAGGTTTGAGTAGAACGAAGTCCTATTTGCCCAGTCTAATATGTGTCTACTAAGGCACGCCAAATTATAACCCCCTAAGTCTGGGAAATTAAGACCTCCCTGCTCCTTCTTAAGTTTCAACTTTTTTAACGCTATTCTTGCCTTCCTCCCTCTCCACAGAAATTGAGTAAATTTAGCCATTTATAGGCTAAATTACCCGCCTTTGTTCGCCAAAATTAAAAAAAGATCTTGACAGGTGGATGAATTTAACTCTTTCCTGATAGAACCAGGTCGCCAATCTCCGCCTCCTCCACTCTATATGAAAGTGAAAAGGAGTATGTAGTCAATCCTCAACCACGAGTGCTGCGAGTTGGAGTAAAATGTAAAACCCCGATCATCGGGATGTAGTTGGCACCATGGATCTACCAGACCCACCCCTTCCATGAAGGGTTGCATCACGTTGTCCTGAGGCCCATCAATCCCAACCCTATCTCCTTCTCGTCTTCTGTCCTCTACACCTCTAACCACGGAGTTAAAATCCCCACCAATGATCTTGTGAGGGTTCGCATCTCCTAACACCCTGGACTCCAGTTCGCTAAAGAACGTGCCATTGTTGGTATTGGGACCATATACGTTATAAATGCTGTATTGCGTATCCTGTACCAGAACCTGTGCCCATCTGCCCTTTGTATCTGCTGAATGCCCTATTATCGTACAGTTAAGCTGTTTATTGACCAACGTTATAACTCCTGCCTTCCTATCACACGCCGGGGAACCAAACACTTCCCCCACCCACAGCCTTTTCATCCTGTCAAAATCCTTCTCCTCAAGATGAGTTTCCTGGAGAAGGACAATGTCAGGCTTGAGTTTCTTTAGATGACGGAGAATCATCCATCGTTTATGTGGTGACCTCAGACCTTTTATGTTCCAGGAGATGATTTTCATCGTATACAGGAATTCTACCCTTGTAACCGGACTCTAAATACGTTCAGAACGGACAAAAGTTACTAGATGCTTTTTACTAGAACCCTAAAAATATGCCTCCCTTCCCTGCCTCCCTATCCCCCCTACCCTAACCGTTAGAGCAGCCCCTAACTATGTTTACACTATTTAACCTTCCTTTTTTCTGGGTTGCGGCACCCGCCCATCTTCCTAACTCATGCCATAACTTGCCTAAGGCCATTTGTTCCTAAAGCAAGCAGCGGTATTACCAACTAAACATATTCTGGAAACAGAAACGATAACCACCTCCACTCATCTATATCAGCGGTAAGTATAAACAAACAAAAAGGGGAGATCACCTCCTGTGAACCATAGAACCCACTACTACAAGTGGTAGATCATGTTGAGCCATAACACCTATTGTCACGGGAACAGTCACCTCCTCGGATATGATTGCACTTCTCTCCTGGAAGTACGCCTGTTGTCAGTCCCTGAACGGCCCTCTGTCACGGCGTCCCTGTCTCACATCCTGAGAATCTGTCTGCAGTCTTTCTCCTTCACTCGTATCTTGACGCGGCGATGAGGATCTCTGCCTGCGTTCCACTCCTCCCTCCTGCCTTCTGTTCTGTAGAGTGTCCATCATTTCTTCAGCCGCCGATGGCTCATGAAATATGATCGTAGATCCATCTGCATGCGTAACCCGTAGTTTTGCTGGGTATAGTAGCTGGAATTTGATTTGTCTTTGATATAACTGTGAGCAGACATTACTAAATTCTCTTCTTTTCTTTGCTACTGCCGCTGAATAGTCCGCAAACAGCAGAACATTATGTCCTTGTAACCTGAGGGGACTTTTCCTATTCCGGAATGCTCTTAGGATGGCTTCCTTATCGCAGTAATCGAGATACTTCATGATTACTTGCCGTGGTTTTGCAGATGCACCAAATGACTCCCCGGCCCTTTTCACCTGTGAGCTCTCAATAGGCCCAATTCTGTGCACTCTCTCCACCTCATGACGCCCCTCTAGGCCCAGAGCTCGTGGCAGATCTAATTCACAAAGTCCCTTCAGGTCCAATGCTTTTACCGACTCTGGTAGGCCTATCAATCGTAGGTTACTTCGTCTCGATCTGTTTTCTAGATCCTCCACCCTGTCCATTAAAATCATGTTTTGCTTAGACAGTTCACTCAGGGTGCGTGCATGACTGGCAGTATCACTCTCAATAGAATGTGCCCTCTGCTCCAACTCCTCTAATCTGCCATCATGCTGATGAATCATTTCATGTAGCTGTTGCAGGGACGCCGACAGTGTCTTCGTCAGCGTATCCCCGATATCAGGGGCCAGGTAAGTTGCCACTTCTATTGCCAACGATTTATAATCGATGCCCTGTGCCATCGGTGTTATCGGATTCAGGTTCACCACTAGCGACTCACCCCTGTCATGGGTACCGGTCTCCGGATCGGGAATAGAAGCTCATGTCTCCGCCATCTTGCCTTGCGATTCTCCCGCGCTGGCCGACATGGTGGATTTAATGCTGCCGCTCCTCAAAAGATACCGCTCCATGCACCAGGCACTTCGGTCGGTAGCAGACCTCAGACTCCTCAGTTGGTAGTATTCCCACGCGTATACACCCGGTGGGGATCTAATCTGAAGACGAGCGGGCGCCGGAGCTCTTTCACTCCGCTGCTAGCATCCCAGCGCCGGAACCGGAAGTCTTCATTTCATTTCTGTGCACACAGCTTTATAAGGGCTTATTTTTTTTGAGAGACAAGGTTTATTTTTTAATGATACTATTTAAGTCACTATACCTTGTATTGAAAAAAGTGGAGGGGAAAAATATTGTCTGGTTAAATAAAAAAAATAAACACGTTTCCAACATGATTTTTCAGGTTTTGAAAAATTACATGACAAGCGTATTCAGCTAGTCAGTATGATTACAGTGCTACTAAATTGTTTTTATTTTGTTTTACTATTTTAAAAAATGTTTAAACCTTTGAAAAAATAAAAATTTACTGTGCATTGAAATATTTTGAACCCATAATTTTTTATTTGTGTTCGTCACACAGCTTTATGAGAGATTTTTGGCAGAGCGAACTGTAGTTTTTAATTGAACCCTTTTGGGGTATACACAACTTTTTTTTAAGGGTACTTTCACACAAGCAGTTTTTCTTTTCTGGTATTAAGTTCCGTCACAGGGGGTCAATACCGGAAAAAACTATCAGTTTTATCCTAATGCATTCTGAATGGACAACATTCCGTTCAGGATGCATCAGTTAAGTCCCTCTTACGTTTTTTGGTAGGAGAAAGTACAGCAGCATGCAGCATTTTTCTCTCCGGCCAAAAATCCTGAACACTTGCTGGAATGCTGGAGTCGGCATTAATTTCCATTGAAATGTATTAGAGCCATTAAAATTTCTGCATTGACAGATCTGTTCTTCCAGTTGGCGCATGTGCAGACCTTTAAATCTATGAAAAAAATAAATACTGGATCCGTTTTTCCAGATGACACTGGAGAGACGGATCCGGTATTTCAATACATTTTTCAGACGGATCTGCATCAATTTGACAAATGCCATCAGTTTGCGTCCGACGACGGAACTGTCTACCGGAATCCTTTGACGCAAGTGTGAAAGTACCCTAAATCACATTTTATTCAGTTGTTTGGGAGGGGCAAGGTGACAAAAAAAAATTGCAAATTGTAATAGCGGTGTTCCATTAATGGAGATAACAACGCAGTTGCTATTGGGCCTGGAGGGCCTGACTGGGACACTGTAAGGAGTCCCTGCTCCTCTCTTTGGAGTCACAGTTCCCTCTCCCCCTATTGGAGTATGTGCTCTTTATTGTGAAATTCAAACACTTTGACTTGAAGGGCGATGGGCCTTCAGGACACCCCTGTGTATTTGATTCCAGATACCGGTACATAATGAATGCGAGACTACTATTGAGATTTTTAGTCTGAGAAAATCCTTCTATTGACTACAGTTAAAAGGGGTATTCCCATCACATACAATGGGGGCATATCGCTAGGATATGCACCCATTGTCTTATACGTGTGGGTCCCACCTCTGAGACCCGCACCTACAACGAGAACGGAGCGGACCAGTTTCCCAGGGTCCGTCCACCACCAAGCCCTGCTCCCTATTGCTCCCATAGAAGTGAATGGGAGCGCACACACGGCCCCTGCTCCCATTCATTTCTGAGGGGCAGACAGAAATAGGGAAAGCCAGCGCTCGGCTATTTTCAGCGGCCCCATAGAAATGAATAGAGGGTGGATGCGCATGCACCTACAATGAGAACGGAGCGGGGAAATGAGCGGAAGGCGCACTGCTCATTTCCCCGCTCCGTTCTCATTGTAAGTGCAGGTTCCAGAGGTGGGACCCGCACCCATCAGACAATAGGGGCATATCCTAGCGATATGCTCCCATTGTCTGAGATGGCAAAACCCCTTTAAGCCTGTGGCTTAAATGGTAAGCTTCCTGTCTCCTATCCAGCAGTTTCTTGGTTCAACACCTGGCAGCAACAATCAAGAAAAAAAAAAAAAAACATTAAAAAAGTATACAGGGTAAGTATATAGGAAGGGCCCAATTTTGACTTTTGCTATGGGGGCCCATGATTTCTGTGTATGCCCTAGAATCTCATATTTCTATATGTTAATAGATCATTTTTGGACGTGGCTTTTTATTATTTATTTTTATACGTAAAAATGGGAAAGAGAATGATTTAAATAGTTCATTTGTGTTCTTTATTTGAAAGAACAAAAAAAAAACTTTTAGGGTCCATTCACACGTTGCAATTTCGTTCCGCATTTTGCGGAACCATTAATTTCTATGGGGCAGCACAATGTGTTCTATTTTTGTCCGCAATTGCGGACAAGAATAGGCATATTGTATTAGTGCTGGCAATGTGAGGTCCGCACATTGCCGGTTTCAGTGTTTTGCGGATCCGCGGTTCTGCAAAACACACACGGATGTGTAAATGGACCCTTACTGTGATTTTTCAGTCCATTTAGGGGACTTGAATATGTGATCTTCTGATTGCTTGTACCCAGGGGTGGACTGGGAAATTAAAGTGGCCCTGAAAAAAATATATTAAAAGTGGCCCAGTTTTGAAGTTGAGACCAAATTGATGGAAGGCAGGGCCAGCAATATCATATTGCAGCACATTATACCACTCCAGAACCAAATACCACAGTCCATTACAAAATACTGCCAGCAGCACAAAATACATCCCCAAAAACATCCACTGGCTGGCCGTGATGAGGGCTCAGGTGGCCCTCTGGGCATTGGCCCAACAGGAAATTTCCCTTTAAGGTCTATGGCCAATCCGCCCCTGCTTGTACCATAGACATTCCAGGAGCGGGCGCACTGCATTGCCCATTATGGGCAGAGGAACATGGACTTTCAATGCGCATGCGCCAGCCTGCGCAACCCGATCCATCTGGAGGAGGCAAGGGATTTCAGACGGAGAGGAGGTAATCAGATTAACAAGGGCGGGTCAGAGGGGTGGAAAAGGAGGGGTTTTGTAAACAAAGAGCAGAGGGGCCTGGGCACCGGGCCACATGAACGCCGCCCCTGGGCACCTTCAGAACCTAATTACCATATGGTATAAAAGTGTTTTTGGAGCAATTCGGCGATGGACTGCAATATGAAAGGTACCATAGTAATCTGGGGAAAGTAATGGGAGAACCTGATCTGAGTGGTCTGTAATGGTCATATTTGGTTAAAGACTCTTTAAAGGGGTTTTCTGAGATACTGATAAACCCATCTACAGTACAGGTCTGACCCCCCCCCGCCAATCAACTGATCTTCTGTTTGAAGAGGTGCGGCAGCCCTTTCACAGCTTACAAGCACGGTGCCACCCACTGGATAGCGGCTGTGCTTAGTATTGCAGCTCAGACCCATTTACTCGAATGGGACTGTGCTGCCCCTAGGCCACATAACCAATGAACGTGACATCACTGGCCTAGGAAGAGGCCGTGGCCTCTTCAAATAGCTGGTCTAGGGTGTCAGAATATCAGAATCTCAAAAAGCCCTTTAATTGTACAAGTTACAGGTTTTACTGAATTGTTACTCATAAAACTATTTATCCAACTGCTCAGCTCCTCCAGCTCTATATGATGGCTGCAGATTGCCCTACATTTCCTAAGACATGTTATCTTTATCAAAAATAAATAAGTAAGTAAAGAGCAGAAGGCAAATTCATGATGAAGGTAAAAAAGTTCAATACAAAAATCATATTATCATCCATCTCTAACAACCAAGAACAGTCAATAATATAATCTTTCAGCTGAAGTCTATTCTGATTGTTATTCTCAGCAGTAACAAAGTGATGGTCTGTGTTGCACAATCTAAAAGAATCAGTTTCATAGATGTAAATAATGATACTTCTATTGGACTTGAGGCAGAGAAGAATGAGTAAGGCACACAACAACCTACCACCCATGATAATATTATAGAAATGCACAGCTGCAGTCTTGTCATTTTCCATGATATCCATTTACTGTGTCTGGACTTGCTGTAGGTCTGGCTGATCAGATGAGATAGCACTGTCTTTTTGAGAATTTAAGTCCATACCTACTACATAATTATTTGCATTGTTACTATGCGTGTGTGCTCCTGGGGAATCATGGCTGTATAGTTGTCCAGAACCTTTTCCTGTTGGGTATGCTGAGGCACCAGCAGTGGGCCATGTCCCAGTTGGCTTCATGTGATGATATGGAGAGTAGATATCAGGGAGGCCTTGAGGTGGAATATAATACTGCTGGGTTGGGTAAGATCCAGGAGGTGGGTTGATCCTTCAAGAAAGAAGATTAATAAACAAAACTAATTAGAAGTCATGTATAAAAAGGTTATAAGCAGTCACTACAGAAGGAGGGGTCAGTCTAGCACATCATAAATGTTAGGCTAGGGGTCTGACAGACAGTTAGGATTTCCACCAATCCCATAAACAAGCAAAACAGAAGAGGGACCATCTATGCACCACCAGTTTTTCACTGTGGATCAGCACCAAAGTCAGCCTGTGTGGGGGTTTCCAGTTGCTCTGTTTTTTTTTTTCTTGTTTTTTTTAGGGCAAACTTTCTGAACACAAATTTTAGAATGTATGCTGTTACAAATACTAAAGCATGCATTTTTATATAAAAACTGGGTTGGTTAAAATAGCATTATTAATATGATACTGTGTCTTTGAGGTTATCTGCCATATTAGAATTGTAAAGCATCACTAAAAATTGATCAGTTAATTTGGAAGCAAAAGAACATTTGCAGAGAATTTAATACAAGTGGTCCCTCAGATATAATGGACTCAGGAATAGTGTTGAGCGAACTTGTGTTTTAAGTTCGGCGTATCGAAGAATCGCGTTATGGATTCGGCTACCACGGACCATAACGGAATTTAGAATCCATAACACGATTCTTCGATAACCCGAACTTTAGACGCCGAACTTAAAACACAAGTTCGCTCAACACTACTCAGGAAGCAAGATTTTAAACTTACCGTGCACTCCGAAATTCTTCAGACCCTTTCCCTTTTTTCACATTTTGTCATGTTACAGCCTTGGGCTAAAATAAAAATTCTAATTTTCCCCATCATCCTGCACTCAAAACCCCAAAATGACATAAGTGAAAAGTTTGAAATCTTGGGTAAGTAGTATACCGCATATACATAAGTATTCAGATCCTTTAGTCAATGCATCTTTGCAGAGATTATCCGGCAAAACGTATGCCAACTGATCGCATTAGTAAGACTGATCAGGATCCTGATCAGTCTTAAAAATGCCTGATCAGTCAAGAAAATGCATTGAAATGCCGGATCCGTCTTTCCAGTGTCATTCTGCAAAATGGATCCGGCATTTATTCTTTTCACCTTTTTTCGGTCTGCGACAGATCCAGCATTTTGATTGCCGGATTCGGCACCAATACATTCCTATGGAAGAAAATGCCTGATCCGGCATTCAGGCAAGTCTTCAGTTTTTTTCGCCGGAGATAAAACCGTAGCATGCTGCGGTTTTCTCTTTTGCCTGATCAGTCAAAATGACTGAATTGAAGAAATCCTGAACGGATTAGGCTATTTTCACACTGGCGTTAGTGTGATCGGGCAGGCAGTTCAGTCGTCGGAGCTGCCTGCCGGATCCACTGATCAGTGTGACAACTGACAGCATTTGTAGACGGATCCGAGTGCGGATCAGTCTACAAATCCATTGCAAGAACGGATCAGTCTCTCCGCTTGGCATGCGGATGGACAGATCCGTATTGCAGTCTTTTTTTTACAGTTTTCCCAGTCTGCGCATGCGCAGACCGGAAGGATCCGTCCTTCAGTTGTTTTGCAATGCCGGATCCGGAACTAATGCAAGTCAATGGGAATTAATGCCGGATCCGGCATTCCTGCGACTGATCAAGCATTATAGAAATCCCTTAAGTTAGCATCAGTATGCCTTCTGTTCAGTCACTGATCAGGCGTTTTGGCCGGACATAATGCCTGATCAGTGACTGAACAGAAGGCATACTGATGCTAACTTAAGGGATTTCTATCCATTCAGAATGCATGGGGATATGCCTGATCAGTTATTTTCCGGCATAGAGCCCTTTTGAAGGAACTCTATGCCGGAAAAGAATAACACTAGTGTGAAAGTACCCTTACTCTCCATTCAGAATGCATGGGGATATACCTGATCAGTTGTGTTCCAGCACTGAGCCCTTTTGATGGAACTCAGCGCAGGAAAAGAAAAACGCTAGTGTGAAAGTACCCTTACACATCTGGATTGGGGGATGTTTTGCTATTCTTCTCTGCAGATCCTCTCGAGCTCTGTCAGGTTGAATAGGAATTGTTGGTAGGCAGCCATTTTCAGGTTTCTGTGTGCTTAGGGTCATTCTCTTTTCTTGTTGGAAGGTAAACCTTCGGCCCAGTCTGAGGTTCAGAGTGCTCTGGATCAGGTTTTCATTAAGAATATCTCTGTACTTTCTACATTCAGCTTCCTCTCAACCCTGACCAGTCTCCCTGTCCCAGCCAGTGGAAAACACCCCCACAACATGATACTGCCATCACGATGCTTTACTGTAGTGACATCATAGGACAGCTGATAAACAGTGCCTGGTTATCTCAAGACGTGGAACTTAGAATTGCGACCAAAAAGTTAAATCTTGATTTTTTTCCTCACTATTCCATGCTAGTCCATGTTTGCTCACTCATTAGTGGTTTTCCACCGACAGTGGGTCAGTGGAAAAATCACGGAGACATGCACTACTTTGGTCTGTCATGCGGACCAAGCACAATTGAAGTGTTTGGCTCAGTGAAAAAAAAAAAAAAAAACTGACAGAACATGAATGATATCTGTGTTCGGTTAGCGTTTAATGGACCATTGGTAGGAGATGCTTTGGAAATTAACCCTTTCGCTACCAGTTTCAAACAGCAGAGACCTGCGGCTAATTACCGTGACGTGGTAAGTAAAGGCTTTAGATGCCGTGATCAAGAGCAAAAACCCAGAAGCTCACGCTTCCAGCCTTTCTACCGACACCCCGTGAGGCCATTGAGGGCACCAGTAGTTGCGCTGAACACTATGAGCCTTGCTGACAAGGCTGATAGTGTTCATGCTGCAATTCTTATTTTAGCCACCAGATGGCAGGCCAGGATAAGAAATTAGCAATTTTCAGTCCAAAAACCAAACACCATTTTAAAAATCCCTGATACTACAAAATTAAAAAGCATAATTTATAGGGTCATATATGAGCTTCAAAATAATCACAAATATATAAAAATAAAAAAAATAACTATAAAAAAAGCTTAAAATCACCTCCCTTCCTGTATAATTAAAAATGGCCGATTTGCCATTTTTAAATTGCTTCTCTTAGGCCCCTTGCAGACGAGCGAGCATTCCACGCGGGTGCAATGCATTTCAGTGGGGTTGTGTACATGTGCATTGAATTTCACGTATCGCTTGTGCGTTGCGTGAAAAAAAATAAAAAATAAACACGCAGCATGTTCTATATTCTGCATTTTTCAAGCAACGCTGGCCCCATAGAGGTGAATGGGGCTGCGTGAAAATCAAGCAAGTGCGGATGCGATGCGTTTTTCACAGATGCTAAGAGATGTTGTTTGTATACCTTAAATTGCATTGCACCCGCAAGATGAAAACTTAACGCGATCGCATACAAAACTTAATGACTGTTTGCAAAATCGTACAATCAAGTTATTGGGGGGGGGGGGGGGGGCAGAATATGGTGATGTACTACATTTTATCCCATAATTAATGGTGGCATTGAATCCAGAGGGGGGAGAAAAAAAAAAAAAAAAAAAAAAAAAAAAAAAAAAAAAAAGCAGTCTAGTTTGAGAGCTGCACTTATACAGGCAGGCAAACAACGTGAGTTTGTGAGCATTCGAGTGTGTGTTTGAATTAACAGGGGGTTCAGACCTGAGCGTTCTGAAACGAGCGCTCTGTATGCGCGATTGTACGGGCGTTTACAATCGCGCATACAGAGACAGGCGTGCACACATTGTCGCGCGTTCCCGAATATCTATGTGCGGGAACGCGCAACAAACGCCCAAAAAAAAAGCTCAAGAACTTGTTTGAGCGTTGGGCGTTTTACAGCACGATCGTACGCGCTGTAAAACGCCCAGGTGAGAACCATTCCCATAGGGAATTATTGGTTTCTCCAAGTTGAGCGTTTTACAGCGCGTAGGAACGCGCTGTAAAACGCTCAGGTCTGAACTTAGGGTAAGTGTGTGACTTTAGATTACGTGACTTGAGATTCAGGGACTTTAGGAGGGGACTACAGTAAGTTAGATTCTTATCACTGCACTATATTGTATTTTTTCTCTTTCTTGCGTAATCCCCATTTAGTATGTGTTCCATTATTGACAGCGCAGTCTGATGCACATCTTGTCTAAGGTATGCAGTCCTGGAACAGTCGTTTAAGGGTGCATATCTTTTGGAAATTTGGAAAAGAGTTTGTTGCTCACTGAGCAAGCACTCTATGGGGTGGTAGCGAGGAGGCTCAGGAAAGTGAGGTAGCTAGCTGGGTAACAGTTAGCAAGTGGAGTAGAGGGAAGAGTGCCAGAGAGGCTAGCCCTGATCTGACACACCCTAAGGCTCCATTCACACGTCCGCAATTTTCCTTCCGCATCTGTTCCGCAATTTTGCGGGAGAACGGAGCTGTGCCCAGGGATAATAGTAAGTGCAGTGAGATCCCTGGGCGCCTCTGTACATATCATGATACTTAGTTCAGAATTTTTTGCCAGATGAAAGGTCCTCTTTAATACAAATCCCGGAGGCGGGTGCTGGCGGGGAGCTGCGATTAGCGGCAGTTAACCCCTCAGGTGCCGCACCCGCCTCCTGTATTAAAAGTTAATGATATTATCATATTAAAATCATAGGTGGCAGTGGCCACAGTGTTCCCTCTCCTCCTCCTCATTGGTAGCAGTGGCAATTTTCGATCTGAGCCCCAGCAGTGTAATCCTGGGGCTCCGATCGGTTACCATAGCAGCCAGGATGCTACTGAAGCCCTGGCTGCCATAGTCAGCTCCCTGCTGCTGTGTGTACTATGCACAGGGCAGCAGTGAGAGTGTAAAGTCCTATTCACCTTGATAGAGCTCTATCAGGGTGAATAGGACAAGGGGGAAAATAGTTAAAAATAAAAAGTTAAAACACACACATCAAGATATTAAGTATAAAATCACCCCCTTTCCTAATTTTACATATAAAATATATAAACAACAAATAAATAAACATATTACATATCTCCACACCTGAAAAGTCCAAACTATTAAAATATTTTTTAAAAATGTCTTTTTTTTTGTCCCCTTGTCCCCCCACAAAATAGGATCGGACTGTTCTATTATAAGCCGGACGTTCCTTAAAATGCAGAATGCACACAGCATTTTTTGGGCGTTTTTTTTTTTTTTTTGCGTGGTATCGAATGGTATCGAGTAAAGCAATACTTTTTTATGGTATAAAAACCTAATCAAAATTTGGGTATCGAAACAACCCTAAAAAGGTAGCGTTTTCCGGAATACTACCTGTACCACGAGCCACACAAGAAAGGCAGCGGGAGATTAGGGAGGTTAACAAGTGGTTCAAGAACTGGTGTAGGAAGGAGGGGTTTGGGTTCCTGGAGAACTGGACCGACTTCTCTGTCAGAGAAGATACAAGTGAAGGACATGAACATGTGGAGTCACTGTGGGTAGAAATACATGGAGGCAAAAAGAACAATAAAATACTAAATAGGAGTTTATTATAAACCACCTAATAAACCAGAGTCCACAGAAAATCTGCTACTAAACGAGATAGATGAGGTGGCAGATCATAATGAGGTCGTTATTATGGGGGACTTCAACTAGATATAGACTGGGAAACTGAAACCTGTATATCTCATAAAAGGAAACCGGTTCTTGGCAATAACTGATAGAGATGTGAATATCATTCTGTTTCAAGGACTACGTAACCAGATTATTTATATGTAGCTACCTTAAACTGCCTTTTCCATATCACAAGTGCCTCCCCTGCCCCTTTGCTTTAAGCTGACTGTATATTCAACACTGAAGAGAGAAAGGAGGGGGAAGAAAGCTGCAGAGGCCCCTCTCTTCTCCACCCACACAGATGTGTCAAGAATGATGGACTGCAGAAGAATGCTTAAAGGGAATCTGTCACTAGCATATTAGCAAAAAAAAAAATTTTTATGAATCCATGTGTAATAAAGTACCTTATTTCCATATGTCTTGTTCTTTTTATTCTGTGTCTTGTCATTTCTTAAAAAAACAAACGCTTTTTATGATATTCAAATGAAGCTGTAAGGAGCCCAGAGGGGCGTTATTCTTTGTCCACGATTCCCAGGAACGCCCCTCTAAATTTGAAAACTAAGAACTCCTCCAAGATCGCCTAAATCGCCTCCCAGAGGCGAGGCTAAGTGCTCCCCCCCCCAGCGCCGCGCTCTGTGGCAAACACCCCTGATCCTCCTCTCGCCCGCATCCGAAATCCTGCGCAGGCGCAGTGCCGGCGATTGCCTGCTCGATGATAAGACGACTGAGGGCAACAGCGTCACTGGGCATGCGCCGATCCCAGTGACGTGTTCGCTGTTGCCCTCAGTCGTCTTATCATAGCGCAGGCAATCGCCGGCACTGCGCCTGCTCGGGATTTCGGATGCGGGCGAGAGGAGGATTGCTCATGTTTGGTACCCGAACTTCTTCACAGAAGTTCAGGCTTGGGATCAGTGTGCTGTAGATTGTATTATTTTCCCTTATAACATGGTTATAAAGGGAAAATAATAGCATTCTGAATACAGAATGCATAGTAAAATAGTGCTGGAGGGGTTAAAAAAATAAAATTAAAAAAATAATTTAACTCAACTTAATCCACTTGATCGCGCAGCCGGCATCTCCTTCTGTCTTCATCTTAGCTGTGTGCAGTAACAGGACCTGCGGTGACGTCACTCCGGTCATCACATGATCCATCACCATGGTAAAAGATAATGTGATGGATCATGTGATGACCGGAGTGACATCACCACAGGTCCTGTTACTGCACACAGCTAAGATGAAGACAGAAGGAGATGCGGGCTACGCTATTTTACTATGCATTCTGTATTCAGAATGCTATTTTCCCTTATAACCATGTTATAAGGGAAAATAATAATGATCGGGTCTCCATCCCGATCATCTCCTAGCAACCGTGCATGAAAATCGCACTGTATCCGCACTTGCTTGCGAATTTCACGCAACCCCATTCATTTCTATGGGGCCTGCGTTACGTGAAAAACGCAGAATATAGAGCATGCTGCGATTTTCACGCAACGCACAAGTGATGCGTGAAAATCACTGCTCATGTGAACAGCCCCATAGAAATGAATGGGTCAGGATTCAGTGCGGGTGCAATGCGTTCAACTCACGCATCGCATCCGCAAGGAATACTCGCCCGTGTAAATGAGGCCTTAGGTCCCTTTCACACGAGCGAGTTTTCCGTGCGGGTGCAATGCGTGGCGTGAACGCATAGCACCCGCACTGAATCCTGACCCATTCATTTCAAATGGGTCTGTGTACATGAGCGTTGTTTTTCATGCATCAGTTCTGCGTTGCGCGAAAAATTGCAGCATGTTCTATATTCTGCATTTTTCACGCAGCCCTGGCCCCATAGAAGTGAATGGGGCTGCGTGAAAAACGCATTACATCCGCAAGCAAGTGCGATGCGTTTTTCACTGATGGTTGCTAGGAGATGTTGTTTGTAAACCTTCAGTTTATCACGCGCATAAAAAACGCATGAAAACGCATTGCACTCACGCGGAAAAAACTGAACAACTAAACGCAATCGCAGACAAAACTGACTGAACTTGCTTGCAAAATAGTGCGAGTTTCACTGAACGCATCCGGCCCCAATCCGCAACGCCCGTGTGAAACCAGCCTTAGAGGCTCAAAGACCCTTATTTTTTCCTTGAGACTGGACCAGGAGATGATCAGACTTTCTAAAAGGAATCTGTGGCCTAAAGGTACCGTAAAAGAGAACTCCTGACGTCTAGATGAAACACACTTTCCTGATCTGAAGCCGGAGAAGCACAAAAAGATGGTAAAACTATTTCCCGCTGGCAATGAAACCTAGAGAAGACCTTTGGCAGGAACGCAGGGCAGAGTCTAAGAATTACCCTATCCTCCAAAACAGTGAGGTAAGATTGCTTACAAGAAAGGGCTTGGATCTCCCCCACCCTCCTAGCTGTGGTTATAGCGATAATAAAAAAGGTGGGTTTTAGCGTCAACAATCTTAGGGATATCTCCGACAGAGGCTCTAAGGGCATAGACATTAGCGTAGAAAAGGACCAGGTTTAGATCCCCGAGGGGGAACTTTAACAAAAAAGGAGAAACGCAGCCTGCTTGCGCCCTAAAGGAATCTGTCAACTAGGGGGATTTCTGCCACCCCGATGTCCAAAAAGGCACTAAGGGCCGACACTTGAACTTTTAGGGTATTGGTTCTGAGCCCTTTATCGAATCCTGCCTGCAAGAACTCTAAAATCAGGCATACGTTCAAGCTACTTTGAGGATCCCAACGGTCCCCCGCAAATAACAAAAAGGCTTTCCAGGTTCGTAGATAAATTTTGGTAGTGATCTGCTTTCTACTATGTAACAAGGTTGAAATGACAGCCTCAGAAAACCCCTTTCTTTTTAACAAGATCCGTTCAGTCTCCAAGCTACTAAGTGTAGATGTTGTATGTTGGGATAAAGGGCCGGACCCTGATGGAGGAGGTCCGGAATCTGAGGCAGAAACCAAAGTACCCTTGTCGCGAGGTTTTGAAGCAGAGGGGACCAAGACCTTTTTGGCCAATAGGGGGCAATCATAACTTGAGCCTCTTCCTATCGTATCAAAGTCCTTGAAATCAGAGAGAATGGTGGAAACTCGTAGAGAAGACCTCTGGGCCATGGCCGCGAGACAGTATCTATCTGATTTAGATTCTCCTTGGGGCTGATGGAATAAAATTTCTCTACCTTCCTGTTCTGTCTTGTTGCAAACAGATCCAACACCGGAAGCCCCCACCTGTCTGATCTGACTGAAGATCTCCTGATTTAACGCCCATTCTCCTTCTCTGAGAGACTCTCTGCTGAGAAAATCTGCGAGAATATTTTATTTTCCTCTTAAGTGAACCGCTGAAATAGATTTTAGGTTCTCTTCTCCCCATCTGAATATTCTTGAGACAGCCGCTAAGGATTTGCTTCTCGTCTCTCAACAGTTTAGATAGGTCACTGTTGTCTCATTGTCCAAAAATACCTTGATATGGTGGCGTTTGATAATTGGTTTCAAACTTAGGAAGGCTTGGAAGACAGCTGTCAATTCTCTTAAGTTTAAAGACTCTAAAGACATCTGCGGACTCCATGTTCCTAATACCAATTCTTGCAGAGCATGTGCTCCCCAACCTGTCGGTGGTTACTGTAATCTGATTCTTCGGCCGCCACTGCACCCCTGCTTGTAGATGTTTCTCGATCATCCACCAACTCAGGGATCTTTTTACTCGGTATGGGATTTTTATTTAATTTTCTAGGGGACTTTGCATCGTGTCCGAAAATGACAGGAGGAAGGACTGCAGGATCCTGGTGTGGGCCTGAGCCCAATTTACAGAGGATATTGTTGATGTTAAAAGTCCTAGCAAGTGGGAGTAGTCTGTGCTCCTCTCAGCTGCAAGAGAAGTTTGAATTGCCTCGCACTCTCTTTTTCAGATATCTACAGTTGAGACATGCGCTAACGGCACAGTTCGGGGCAGGTGGCCGCAAAATTTCAAATTATCCTCTGATAGGAGTCCTTAGATCACAGGGCCCGAGAGGTATTATTTCTGTGCTCTATACGCATCTGCTTAATAATCGCACGCTAATGAATCCCCTTGCTGTTGAAGGGAAATGGAGGAATTCCATCCCTTCCCTATCGGCTGACGATTGGAATGAAGCACTGCTGTCTCCAATGAGGGTCTCCCCGTCAATCACTAATAGGCTGATCCAGCTGTTTTTTTTGCACAGAAGTTATCTCACGCCTGTTCGGCTGCATAAAATGGGTAGACTGCCACATAGATGTCATCAGGAAGGGGCTGATTTTTGGCATCTCATGTGGGAATGCATATATTTGAAAAGCTTCTGGGTAGCAGTGGTAGGAGTACTGTCCGCTATAGTCCCAAATGCAGTGCCGCTATGCCCTAAAAGCTGTATACTCGGCATCCTAGATGAGGAGGTCTGGGGTCATCACAGGATCCTTCTGAGTCAAACTTTATTCTTTGCTAGGAAAGCTATCGCCCTAAGATGGATGGATGATAGAACGCCTACGTTAGGCCAATGGAAGTCGCTGGTTAATCAGGCTGTTAGCATGGAAAAGGTTGTCTTTATCCACAGGAAGTGACCACAAAAGTTTGACAAAGTGTGGGGTGAATGGTGTGCCTCCCCTTTGACTGTACATAATGCTTGCATGTATTCAGTAGCTGATGTATGATATTATGTAGATCGTGTGTACTGAGGCAATGTCTCCTCTTTCATGCTGCTTCCCGACGCGATTTGATTTGGAAACTTTTTTCTCTGTATCGGACCTATTGCAGAACTGTCATGTAGTACTGAGCTAGCACTGTATCCCCTGTGTGGGATTTACCCTTGACTCATTAATCTTTTCTTTTTGATGATGTAACATGCCTTTCTTGTTAAACTTCAATAAAAACGAGTTTAAAAAAAAAAAAAAAAAAAAAAAAGTCCCAGCAAGTGCATTGTGTCTCTTATCGTCTTTCTGGAACAGAAGGTTCTTACCCGAGCTATCAGGTTGATCTGCTTCTCTTATATTTTTTGTTGACTTGGAATTAGTCTTGACTTCTCCTGGTTGATAGCCCACCCTAAGGAACTCAGGGTTCCGTTCACAATTCTGAGATGGTCCAGAAGACGAGAATAGGAATCTGCAGTGATTAGAAGGTCATCCAGATAGGAGACCACCATTAGTCCTTTTAGATGAAAATAGCCCACAACATCTGCCATAATCATTGTGAACAGACTTGCCGCACTGGAAAGGCCGAAAGGTAAAGCCCGATATTGGAAGTGACACAGCTCTCCCTCTATGTAGACAGCGAACCTGAGATATGTTTGACTCTTGCTGTGAATGGAAACATGATAATAAGCATCCACCAGATCGATCGTTATCATGTAAAAATCCTGAAAGAGGAGGTTCACTACTGATTCTATTGATTCCATTTTGAGTTTTTTGCAAATGACCAGGTGATTTAGGTTTTTCAGATTGAAGATGTTTCTGAACTTCCCACTTTTTTTTTTTACCTAAGAAAAAGGGGAGAGTAAACCCCCTGACCTCGCTCGGCTATCGGGACTTCTGAAAAGACCAGTTTCTTTAATAGGGAAGACACCTCTGACTCTAGGGCCTTTTGTTTGAGAGGATTTGAAAAAAAACTTGTTTGTAAGGAATCTTGCAGGCTGCAAGGAACAAAATTCTATTCTGTGACCTGATCCTATTTGTTTTAGGACCAAGGGGGGGGGGGGGGGGGGCTCCTATAGAATCCCAAGCTTGGCTGAACCCTGAAAGCCTGCCCGCCACAAGACTTCTAGCGTCATTGGGACTTCTTGGAAGAGGAGTCTGGGTTTAATAAGAAACCTTACCCCGGCCGCTAGAAGATTGTCATCTATCTGAAGACTCTGAGTCTGCTTAAACCTGAGGCTTTATCCAAGATGTCTTCTAATGTGGATCCAAAAAGTCTATCCCCTTCAAAGGATAGACTCTTTGAGCCCGCATCCCTCGACCAGGATCTCAACCATATAGCTCTACGGGTGGCGTTCGATAGAGCTGTGGACCTGGCCGAGAGTCTCACCAGGTCTGCAGAAGCATCAGCCAAAAAATTTGAGGCCTACTTTAAAACCGAGAGAGAGGATATAATTTCCTCCAGGGGGGTACCAGCTGCTAGGTGACTTTCCATCTGATTGATCCAGACAAAAAGGGATCTAGCAGCGCAGGTGGCTGCGATAGCAGGTCTGAACATAGCTGATCCCGTCTCCCAAGATTTCTTTTTAAGAAGACCCTCACATTTTTTTTGTCCATTGGGTCCTTTAGTAACCCCATGTCTTCAAAAGGGAGGGAGGATTTTTTTGGGAAATTTTAGTTACCGGGGTATCAATCCTCTGGGTTTTTTCCCCATGTTTCACAATCGGACTCTGCAAACTGATATTTTTTTCGTTTAAAGGTCATTTCGTTTGAAGGCCTTTGAAATAGCGGGTCTTTTCTCTGGCTCTTTCCATTCCCTAGCTATAATGTCCTTTATATTTTCATGAATAGGGAACAACCATCTTTTCGCCCAAACCCTGAAACATTTGGTCAGGTATAGATAAGGGTTCTTTAGAGTCCTTTATTTTCATAGTTGCCCAAATCGTTTTTAACAGGAAGTCTGCATTCTCCGGGGAACATAACGGACGGCCGGAACTGTCATCTGAGGAGTCAGTCACCAGAGAAAAGTTCTCCTTTATCTAAGTCAAATATGTCCGAGGAAGGATCCACGGATTTTGAAGTAGATGGATGGGGAGAGGAAGGAGTCATACGTTGGTCTATCGCAGAATTGACCTCATCCCTAAAAAGGGTTTTCAATAAAAGATTGTGACTCTTCCGCCACTACCTTTTCTGTGCATCGTTGACATAGCGTTTTTTTTTACTAGAATGGGGGAGACCCTTTCTGCACATCATACATTTCTTTTTTGTGGGTTCACCACCCGAGGATTTTGCAGGGCAAAACTAGACCCACACCATGTGGTAATCATGGAAAAGGAGGATATCCATCAAACCCCACCAGGTTGAGGGCCTAGCAGGGATCAGCAGGTCTGCGTGGGGTGTCAGCATCAGCGGAGGACATCTTTGCAGGGATCAGCAGTCTGGACCCTTGCCTCAGCGCTCCAGTTCTTAAGAAAAGCAGAGCCATTTTAAATCCAGCGCCCTGCTTCTTGGATCCGCCCCCACACCATGCTTTCTTCTGGCCGGCCAGCCCCCCCCCCCCCACCCACCCCGCATCGGCCAGCCCTGATGACCTCAGCCCTAGCCAGAAGCTCACCGAGGAAGGGCAATGCGGCCAGTTACAAGAATCCTCCTGCCAACATAGGATTCATCCAGAGAGACTCGCGAGGTGTCGATCCTCTCTACCTGAAGGTAGGTGCAGCCCGGGATGCCCAGCGTAGGACTTACTCCTAGGGTCAGAGAAGGAGAGCACACATTCCACCCGGAACCTCTATCCCCTGCTCAGCCCTCCCAAAGAAAAAGGAAGGATCCTAGGCTTGAGCGCATCTGGTACTTTGGTCAGCTTCTGCACCAACAAGGCTTCCACCCGTCCTGAGGGACAGGAAACAACAACTGGAGTAGGTTGGAGGAGGAGGCTTTTTATTTTGGCTTCCGCTATTGTTTCCTGTCCCTGGGAGGCGGGATCAAACTCCTACCAGTGCCGATGTGGAGGCGTTAGGGAAAAATGGAATATGATGGTTGCTATGGCCAACTATGCCAGTTTTCATTCACACCAGTTTTGATAAATCTATGTTTTTGTCCGCATGGTGGACATCAAGCAGCAGGAATTGATTGTACAGTAGATGGCCAATATGAGGCTTTAAAGGAGTATTCCCATCACAGACAATGGGGGGCATATCACTAGGATATGCTTCCATTGTCTTATAGGTGCAGGTCCCACCTCTGGGACCTGCACCTACAATGAGAACAGAGTGGTGAAATGAACGGAGGGCGCACTGCCCATGCGCAGCCGCCCTCCATTCATTTCTATGGGGCTGCTGAAAATCCGTCTGCCTCATAAAAAGGAATGGGAGCAGGGGCCGCGCATGTGCGGTGCGCTCCCATTCACTTCTATGGGAGCAGCGCTTGGTGGTGGACGGACCACGGTAAATCCGGGGTCCTCCAGCCACAGCTCTTCCTGCTCCATTCCCGTTGTAGGTGTGGGTTCTAGAGATGGGACCTGCACCTATCGGACAATAGAAGCATACCCTAGCGATATGCCCCCATTGTCTGTGATGGGAATACCCCTTTAACTCCACAGGCCACTACAAGGAAACATCTCTACACTGCAACCAAATGTCAACTTTATACAGCAGAGGCAGCCATTGTGCTTGGTAGTCACTTACTTTCTGTCTTGAGAGGCATTCCTTTCCGCAGAAGTTGCAGGGATGTACCTCCACACTGGGATGCTTTTTAATACCTTGAATGGCACCATCTGATCTATTCGTGAAAGTAATGATTCTGAAGGGTCCAAGAAAAAGCAGCCACCCATACCATCTGTGTTCAAATTAAAGAATACACGCAAAAAGAGCAGATAACCTGTATGAACCATACAAAACAGTACATTCAAAATAAATGTTTCACACACATTTTATATAGAAACCAGAATTATGCAGCTTTCACACAGTGTTTGCTCAGTGATTTTTAACCAAAACCAGGTGCAGATCTTTACCTTACCTCTATGTAGGATCACTCTTGGTTTTGACTCACAATCACTAATGGAAATCACTGATCAAACACTGACCATACCACTGAGACTTAAGCTTCATTCACACGACAGTGATTTTCTGTCTCTGTGGGTCTTTTGCACTGAGCTTTGTTTTTTGTTAAATAGATAGCACATGAAAGAGAAAAAACGGTAGCATGACTGGGGGCTAAATTCAGATGTAGAAGAATATTAGAGCCTTGTTGCAAATCTGTGGCAAAATCCACGTGTTCTATGTGTATTGGGCTGCAGATTTCACCCTTTGGTTTAAATTGTCATCGTCTCTACAAACTCTGCCGGAATCAATAGTACAGGGAATAATAATAATATTATTATTATTACTATTATTAATAACAGACAAAAATGCCTCGTTCTCCCCCTCCTAAAGTAACATTTTCTGCTAAACCAGTCTTGAAAGACGAGATGGACTGAAGGATCGCCTCATATGCTGCCCATAGAAAACTATGGAGAGGAAAAGGATAAAAGCAATAAGCTGCTAGAGGTAAAAATAGGCATTTTCTCTGATAAGACATATTACAACGTTTCTTATAGTCACCTGTACTACTGATTTAGGTTAATTGTATTGAAAGGTTAGTGACCATTTAAAGAAGTGGTTGGTTATTCTGTCGTCTGGGAGGTAGGGTACCTAGGACAAGAGTTATACAATCTTGTGTCAGTCCTAAAGTGCTTTTTTGCTGGGTTTTATGAATGACAGAAGTTAGTAAATGCAGAATAATTTCTCTACGCACCTTCTTTCTGTCAAGTATAGATTTCCTCAAAAGCCAACATTTCTATTGGTTGTTACCAGCTAAACATCATTTGGAAGACTTCAGTATAAAACCAAATATTCAGCTACGGGTAGAGTTGTACTTTATATCAGAGAAATTTGACTGTTGTAGGTTCTACAGTTTTTCTGTAGATCTAATTTGATGGGCACAGGATGTGTGTGACAATACTTCCAAACATCTAAAACTTGTAAAAAAGGATACAACTAAGCCCCACCAGTATACCACATACATTACTAAGGGTGGTGGCATGTGGTATAAAGGCAGCGGGGATGAGAAATAGCAGCGGCATCACCTTTGTGGGTACCATGAACCCAAAGAGTATGAGTCGTCTAAGGGTGGTGCGTATTGTGAAGACGCTGACCATGGAAAAGGCAACTGCTGTAAATCCCTGGACTTTTCCATCCAACTGAAAGCTGATGCCTGTGGCAATAACAACCAGGTAGAGAAGGCCATTCCATATGGCAAACAGAGGCGTGAGGAAGCAGAACTTCACCGTGCCGACGTTCTCTTCAAAACCCCCACCAAAATACCAGACAATCAAGCAACTGCAGACTAATGTTGGAAGATCTTCATGAAAATAAATATATGTGATCAACCTGTGAACTGAAAAAAACAGATCTTGTGAAAACAAAAAAACCCTCTCTCAGCAACATTGCTGCCTCTCTCAGTGTACATGAAGATTCATCAAATCCAACCCCGAGCAAAGAAATACATGAAGAATATAAGCCGTCCCCAGAATAAAGGTAATAGGATCCATCACCCTTAGGCCTCAAGCACACAACTGTTGCCTGTTTTGTGGTCCGCAAATTGCAAATCCGCAAAACACGAGCAACGTCCGGGCCATAATAGACCAGTTCTATCCTTGACCGTAATGCAGACAAGAATAGCACATGTTCTATATTTTTGCGGGCCATGGAACGGACGTGCAGATCTTTTGCAGCCCCATTAAAATGAATTGGTCCGCACCCAACCCGCAAAAAATACATTTGTGTGCATGAGCCCCTAGACTGCCTTCACACGGTTTTTGTTTGCCCTTTTTTTGAGGCCAAGAAGACTGAAAAAAAAAAAACTCCATATTTTTTTCAGGTCTTTTGATTGTATTTGTGTAGCATTTTGTTTTACAAATAGGGCGATTTAGTTGCAAGTCATGCATTCTTAGAGGGGTTGCCCACCAATTAGTAAGTAATGGCCTATCCTCAGGATATACCATCAATAGTTCATCAGGGGGTATCCAGCACCCTGCACTAGGGATCGACCGATATGGATTTTTTAGAGCCGATAACCTGTGAACTTTCAGGCCGATAGCCGATAACTTATACTGATATTCTGTCCATTTAAAAAAAAATAAAAAATTAAACTTTTTTTTCTGTTCCGGAGATTTTATTTTCATATTTTAATAGTTTGGACTTTTCGGACCTAGCAATATGTTTATTTTTTTATTGTATATGTAAAATTGGGAAAGGGAGTGACTTAAACTTAAAAAATAAAAATTTACTTTTCATTTAATAACTATTTCACCCTGAGGGGCTAGAACCTGGGATCTTGTCCTATACACAGAGCTCTATTAGGATGAATAGGACCTCACACTCTCCCTGCTGCCCTGTTGCACACAGCAGCAGGGAGCTTACCATGGCAGCCAGGACTTCAGTAGCGTCCTGGCTGCCATGGTAACCGATCGGAGCCCCAGGATTACACTGCTGGGGCTCCGATCAGAAGCTGCCACTGATGAGGGGGAGGGGATGGGACCCTGTGGCCACTGCCACCAATTATTTTAAAACTGGGGGGTGCACTGCGCCACCAATGTTTTTAATACTGGGGAGGATGGGGGGGGGGGGGCGCACTGCGCCACCAATGATAATTAACATTTAATACAGGAGGCGGGTGTGTCAGCGCAGAATCACATAGCCGACACCCTGCCTCTGACAGGGAGCTGCAATCAGCGGCAGTTAACCACTCAGGTGCAGCACCTGAGGGGTTAACTGCAGCTGATCATACCTTCCTGTCATATAGGCTGGGCACCGCCTCCTGTATTTGTATTAGGCTACTTTCACACTCTCATTTGGTGCGGATTCGTACCGATAATACAACCGCATGCATCCGTTCAGAACAGATCCGTTTGTATTATCTTTAACATAGTCAAGACGGATCCGTCTTGAACCATATTGAAAGTCCATGGAGGACGGATCCGTTTTCTATTGTGCCAGATTGTGTCAGTGAAAACAGATCCGTCCCCATTGACTTACATTGTGTGTCAAAACAGATCCGTTTGCCTCCACATAGTCAGGCGGACAGCAAAACGCTGCAAGCAGCGTTTTGGTGTCCTCCTCCAGAGCGGAATGGAGCCAAACTAATGGATTCTGAGCGGATCCTTATCCATTCAGAAAGCATTAGGGCAAAACTGATCTGTTTTGGACCACTTGTTTGAGCCCTAGACGGATCTCACAAACGGAAACCAAAACACCAGTGTGAAAGTAGCCTTAGCCGTCAATTATTATTGGTTGCGCAGTGTGCCGGCCTCTCCCACTCCCATCTCTCCTCATTGGCAGCACAACAAAGGGGGGGGGGGGCTTGGGGAGAGAGTGACTCCTTCACCCCTGTGCTGCTGAGGGAAGATTAATGCGCTGACACATTATCATCAAGGTTAGATGCCGATACCTTTAAAAATCATGAATATATAGGCCGATAATATCGGTAACTCCGATAATCGGTGGATCCCTACCCTGCACCCCGGATGACCAGCTGTTCTCGTGTAGGTATATCACGGGAACTACAAGGCTCCATCAACAGTGTGGATGGAGCAGAAACGTGGAGGTGAGGTGTGTCGGATCCCCAATGATCCGCTAGTGAAGGCCATCACTTACTAAAGGGTGGGCAACCCCTTCAAACAGGAAACTATGTACCACCCTCTGATGTCACTTCCTCTGTAGATCTCTATTAATAAAAATCAACATGAAAATAACACAATACACATTGACACATGCATTTTTGTTAAACAATAGATTCCACAGCATCAAAATGAGAAAAATGAGCCAAAAAATAAATAAAAAATGCCAATGCCGGACCAGTCTCCTATTTTCAGAAAATGCCATGGTCCAAAAATCACACCGCAAGTGAAAAAAAAAAATGTAACCCCAAAAATGCACGCTTGTACTTCATTTCCTAGTTCCCACAGACTTACAGTTAATATCTGGAGGGAACGTTTAAAAAAATTTATAATAAAAACACCACACGTATCAAGAAAAACACCTAAAAACTCACGAGTGGACAAGCCACTGCAATAAACGTCCCCTGCTTTACAGTACCACTGGTGACGGGATGCCCATTCGTTAACACTAGTGGTGCCAGAGGAATATGAGGTAGCTTATTGGGCAACTGCATATAATACAATGGCCCAATATTAGGAGGCAATATGGGCGACACTATAATCACCGTCTGGCGCTAGTAAACCATCAGTGGGTTATCAAATCTGGTTCAAGGGAAAAGTGGCAACAGCCAATCAGATGAATCCTCCCATTTGCATTCCCTCACGAGAATAAAAGACAAAACCTAATTGGCTGTCATCACCACAGACATCATTTCCCCCTGCTCTCCCCCCACTGTGTGATGTCTTCACCCGCCACCACACCCCTCTGGTATACTGCCTGACAGAGGCGGCCATACATGAAACACTCCCCAGCACTCCAGCCTCAAGGTCCAGCTTCCTGTCAGCAGGTGTCTCCCTCTTCATTCCCGGGACAAATATCGCTAGCGACACTAATATAGTGATGGTAGAGCCGGGGGTGAGGCGCACGTCTGGCAGCAGGGACGCCACAACTTTACACCACGACCTCCTGGCAGTTCGCTCTTCCTCCATTGTTTTGGAGTCCAGTGGGCAGAGTAGCAACTAGTAACAACTTCTGCATAATGACTGTCTGACGTCAGAACGTCACGTGGTGTCTCCGGTCACGTGGAGCTGGTGTCCTGCAGAGGGCAGTATAGAGGGCTGATATTTGTATCAAACCTTTGTTTCCCTATAGTAGCTGAGATAACTGCAGAACCCCCGCAATCTCCCAAAACTGGCAGCTTTATGAGACCCTCTTCACATTGCATGAAAAGAAACACCGCGTTTCCAGCATTTTTAATACATTTCTTGTAAGCTTACGTTTTTAATGATATTCGTGTATTTTTTACAAGTTTTGGTGGCTTTTTTTTCGGGTCACATATTTTTGACATGCATTTTTTCCTATAGTGTGTGGGCAAATGGTTAAAATAACACCATATCTACAACATGCTGCATTTGGGAAAACAAAAACAAAAAACTGTGAAAACCAGAACCAAAAAATGCACTCTTTGTGCCTTTCCAAAATTCTAATCTACTGAATTAGGGCTCATGCACACAAACACGTTTGTTTTTTTTTTGTCCGCATCCGATCCACATTTTTTGAGGATCGAATGCGGACCCATTCACTTCAATGGGTCCGCAAGCTAAAAAATGTGGAATGCACAGCGTGTGCTGTCCGCATCCGCATGTCTGTTCTGTGGCACCAGTAAAAATATTTGGATTATGGATAAGAATAGGACTGCTCTATTATGGGCCTTCCTTCTCACGCCCACGGTTAGAAAAAATACTGAAATGTGAACACATTCAAGTCAATGGGTACGTATGCTGTCCGCAGAAAATGCGGACAGCACACGTCAGTGAAAAACAGAAATGTGAACGAGGCCTTACGCTGACATAATGCTGTCAGTGTAAATAGTAGATACAGGGACAAACAGCATTATAAATCATAACTAGGGATGAGCGAATCGACTTCGGATGAAACATCTGAAGTCGATTCGCATAAAACTTTGTTCAAATGTTGTACGGAGCGAGTGCTCTGTACAGTATTAGAATGTATTGGCTCCAAAGACTTCGGGTGATAACTTCAGAAATGGATTTCTACTGTAAAAAAAAAAAAAAAAAAACATTTCCCGAACTCAGGTTCAGTTCCAAGGAACTACTTTGGGAATTTTTTTCTTACAGTACAAATAAATTTCTGAAGTTATTACCCGAAGTCTCACAAGACTTCGCAAAGTAATAACTTCGGCTCATAGGAGTTAATACATTCTAATACTGTACAGAGCTCATGTTCCGTACAGTATTAGAACAAAGTATTATGCAAAACGACTTTGGATGTTTCACGAGACGTCGATTTTCTCATCCCTAATTATAACACTGTAATCCTAGCAGAGGTCAGAACGGGAACGCTCACCGACACATGCAGCGTGTTTCTTGCATTGAACTCTCATCCACAAAACTGTGTCAAGATTACATTTTTTTCCTATTTAGGAATTTTTCGAGCTTCCCATTACACTGTATACAATATCTAATGCCGCCATTAGAAAAAGAAGTCCTTATACGACTATTTGAATAGAAAATATAGAAAGTTATGGCTACAGAGTAAAAAAAACTTAAAATTACTAGGTCTGGAAGGGTTTAAAAGAACCTATCACCATGAAGGGCAGTGTAATCTGCAGGCAGCAGGAGGCGCTGAGCAGACTGATATATAGTCTTTAGGGTGGCCACTGGCTTCACCCAAGAAAGCCGGACCTCCCTGGCCACGCCCCCAAACCGAAAACCACGGCCTTCCCCGTGAAGCCATGGCCCCATCACCGCCGGGGGGAGGAGAGGGAAAACGTTTCTGAGGGGAAGGTGAGCTGGGGGCAGCCCGGGTGCTTCTCTCCCCCTCAGTCAGCCGCAGGAAGCCATGTCTGTGGCTCTAGTGACTGACTGGAGGTGAGAGAAGGCTCAGTTAGTTGATGTAGCTCACCCTGACAACGCTGCTGTCTGAGCGTGAGCTACTGAAAGGGTGGACATCCCTGTGTCCGTCCAGGCCCTGCGCCGGACGGAGGACAGGGAGACAGAAAACCGGACGTCTGGCCACCCTAATAGTCTTATGCAAAAAGATTCAGTAAAACTTGTAATTTGTTCATCTAAACCTCATCAGAGTCATGTGGGTGGTCCTATTCAGTGATTGACAGTTAGGGCGGTTTCAGAGGAGCATGCCCTATGCGAAATCATGCTCCGTGTGTGAGCATGATCTTCTGTTCTGGACTTGCAGGAGCACACAGCATTATACTGAGTTATAAAGCTATGTATCTCTGCATGACCCTCCTTCTGCAACAGGCGCCTCCGCCCAGGGCCCTCTATGTAACGCGTCCCAGGTGTAGGAATGCCAAATGGTATAGTGTGGCCTAAAATGTCTCTTTATATGTGTCAGGGTGCACTTGCCTGGATATGGCTGGACCCCAGGCTTTGGCTCCGAAGCAATAAACAGTGGGAATAATTGAGGAATAAAAGAATAACTTGAGTCTAGACCTTGAGATGAAGTTAACGGCAGCTTTACTTTGCATAAACGTTTCTCCAAAACAGTTTATAGGCTTTGTCATGAAACTGGCAGGCAAACTCCACTCTGCTATATCTGCTTCTCTCGGACTCTGCTGTACTGACAGGCTGGCTGTATAACTCAGCTTCTGTATGCTGCACTTCACTTTGTAGTCTGTCTCTAGGTTATGCCAGGGAACTTTCCTCCTGGCTCCTGAGGCTTCAAGCTTAGGGTGCTCTGGCTGCCTGGGCACATCTAGCAGAGACCTGTCCCCTAGCAGGGGGTAAGCTAGACTGACTAGAACTTCTGCCCCAACCCTTCCTGCAGGAAGTAGGACTCGCCCACTTCTCCACAGAGGGGGGTTAGAATGGAATGGTAAGTTCCATTCTATCTAAGTACATCTCTGCCATGTTTGCTGCCACCTGCTGGTGAATGAGGCATATTACATGTTAACATAACAGTTGCAGAACAAAATAGGAATGCACAGTGTGGAGGACCTGGAATAAATACACAAGATGACATGAGGTTAAACCAATAAAGACAGTAGCAGGGTGCAGAAGTGGTAACACCACTCTGGGGTGTTACACTTCTACAGAATTATACTCACATAATGATGTCCGTATAATTGAGTAGATACAGGTCTGACAGAGACACACATCATTATAAGTCAGTATACAGGGAAGGCTGACAATCACTGAGTAGCACTGCCCGCATGACTCTGTTCTGTAAAAAGAGCTGAGGTTTAGGGCTCATGCACACAAACGTATTTTCTTTACTTGTCCGTTCCGGGTTTTTTTGCAGACTGTATGCAGAACCAATCATTTCAATGGGTCCGCAAAAAAAACAGAAGGTACTCCTTGTGCATTCCGTATGTCCGTATTTCCGTTTTGCAAAAACATAGAACATGTCCTATAATTGTCTGCATTGCGGACAAGGAAAGCACTGTTCTATTAGAGGCCAGCTGAAATACGGAATGCACGCGGACATCATCCATATTTTCTGCGGACCGCAAAATACATACAGTCGTGTGCATGATCCCTTAGAAAAATAAATGACAGGTTTTCCCTAATCTTTTCCCATAAATCTATACATCAATCTGCTCAGCTCCTCCTGCTCAATAATCTGCTGCATTTTCATCTTCCCATCAGCATCTATATGATTGCCACGAGATCTTGAGCACTCATGGTTCATTTAAGGCCTCATGCACACGCGTGTTGCCCATATTGCAGCCCACAAAAACAACCCGTTCACTATTTTTCTGTTGTGTGGATGGATCAGTCTGCGGCAACCTCATAGATGGTGCCCGTGCATTGGGGACTTTAAATTGCGGTCCTCAATGCATGGAATGGCTGACACACATTTGTGTGTGTGAGCCCTAAACCAAACTTAAATCACCCACCTATGTTATTGTTGCAAAAATTCAGTGTTTTTGTGCAGTTTTCCAGGTGTGCGTTTTTGTTTTTGCCAGATGTTACATAATGGCTGATAATGAAATATAAAAACCCTTAAAGGGATTCTGTCACCAGTTTTAACCCCCTCCAGATAAAAATATGGTTATGTTCAGGGAGCTTTACTGATTCCAAATGTGGTCTTATAAATGTAATCTGTAGTGTCATTTTGCTTAAAAAACGCTATTACTAACCTGTCAGTCATAAAAATAAGGTGCCCAAGGGGATGTAAATGGATCCAAGCTGCCGCCCGCACCCGCCGCCGTTCGTGCCCAGCTCCGCCTTTCCTGACCTCAGCGCCGCCTCATAATCCTGTGTGACGCCTCCGGCTCTCCCTCCCCCTCCTTCTGCTCTAACATATCGCACGTGCGCACAGGCCTCTGCCTGATGCGCCCGTGCGGACTTCTCAGTTCGGCTTCATGGAGCGAGTGTGCAGGTCATCGGGAGGTTGAGCGAAATGCCGGCGCATGCGCACTTCGCTCGATGAAGCCGAACGGAGAAGTCCGCACGGGCGCATCAGGCAGAGGCCTGTGCGCACGTGCGATATGTTAGAGCAGAAGGAGGGGGAGGGAGAGCCGGAGGCGTCACACAGGATTATGAGGCGGCGCTGAGGTCAGGAAAGGCGGAGCTGGGCACGAACGGCGGCGGGTGCGGGTGGCAGCTTGGATCCATTTACATCCCCTTGGGCACCTTATTTTTATGAATGACAGGTTAGTAATAGCATTTTTTAGGCAAAATGACACTACAGATTACATTTATAAGACCACATTAGGAATCAGTAAAGCTCCCTGAACATAACCATATTTTTATCTGGAGGGGGTTAAAACTGGTGACAGAATCCCTTTAAAAACACATTTATCAAACTGGTGTAAAGTAGAACTTGCTTAGTTGCCCATAGCAACCATACAGATTCCACCTTTCATTTTCCAAAGGAGCTGGGGAAAATTCTACTTTAGTTATACACTAGTTTGATAAATCTCCCCCACTATTTTTTGTGGCATTTTATGATCATTTCTTAGTGCTTTTTTTTTTTTTTTCTAAAATAAGAGTATGCTGTGGGTGTGGCATTTTTTCAGGCAAATTGTGTGACTAAAAAACTAATCTCCCCCACCCCCAAAAATCACGTATAAAAAAAATGTAATGGAATTTCTTACAAGCCAAAAAAACACCAAGGAAAAGATGTCTTTCGGGAACAAATGTAATAAATAAAATATTCATTTTTTCTTTTTAAGGGGTTCTGCACTTTGTTTTAACTGATGATCTGTCCTCTGGATAGATCATCAGCATCTGATCAGCGGGGGTCCGACACCTGGGACGGTAAGCTGTTTGAGAAGGCAGCGGCGCTCCAGCAGCGCCGCGGCTTTCTCACTGTTTACTGCCGGCCCAGTGACGTCAGGACTAGTATCAACTTGCCTGGGCGCGGCCAAGCTCTGTTCACTTGAATGGAAATGGCTGGAAATGCCTGCTCAGCCAATCAAGGTCAATCCTAACCTTTTTAAACAACCAAAAAATATTTCCCATGGAACGGTACTCAACCCATATAGGTTATAAACATACAACCATCAGGAATATACAGATCCACTATATATCAAGCAATAAAGTAACCACAAGTTATAATCAAAGTTTATTATTAACAAATTTATTGTTCACATGATTGACATAACATACATAAAAACATAATTAAAAATAGGGCTGGTAGTGCTGGGCATAGAATAAAGTGCAAGTGCAACAGTTGGTCAGCATAAAGTACATTACATATATATATATATAATGGTCTATATGAATAAAGCTATATGCCCAGACTAGGTCTGATCACAGACCACATGGTGCAATGAAAGTAACTTATGACTATATTGCTGACATATGACACCTAAACACAATAATCAATATTATGGTTAGAAACACAATTACATACTGACTAATGTAATGCCCACAAAGAACAATTGCACCACCAGTCCACTCCCCGACATGCGTTTCGCGGTCTGCTTCCTCAAGGGGTAGTGTCTGGAGTGGTAGTGGTGGTAAGTATTTATAGAGCAAAAAGGTTGGAGGTCAAACTGGCCATGTGACTGGTTATTATCCAATGGGATCTGATGTTGACATAAGGGGGATAGGCTCCTAGCTGATTACAATTGATCTCTGTGCCCAGACCCACCTGTAAAAGATCTAATAATAAGCGCCGCTCGCTACATGGTGCTTGGACATCCTTCCATGCCGCCAGACTGTGCATGCGTACCCAATGATCCGGAAAAGGGAGATCGAGCACGTACGTGCATGATCTCCGTCCCCAAGGAGACAGGGCCGCGTCAGCGCTCAGGCGCATACGCAGAGATCCAAGCGCACCGCGGTCGCCATATTGAGTGCGGTCAAAGAGCCTGGCATTAGCCTTGTATAATATATGGTAAATACTCTCAATGTGAACATCATTTAGACAAACAGATAAAAAAGACTAAATATATATAATTGCAATATATCGGAACTATATAGTTATCACCATAATAGAAAATATAATTCTAATAAAAACATCATTTTGCACAATTGTTGTTTGTTCAGTGGGGGACAATAATTATACACCTATAACCACCTAATTATATTACATTATACAATGTGCGTAAAAAAAACATGTGAATATATACTGTATACTCATGATTGGCAAGAGGATACATGATTAAATGACTAGATGTGATTATTAAATATAAAAGTAGAAAAAAGACTAGATGCAATAAGTGAAAATATCTAAATACAAAAGCAATTGTGAATGTGAGAAAAATATATAAGAAGTGTTGTATAAATGTGTGAGTGGAAAAAAACGAAATAAAACAATACAGTGATAAAAAGAAAAAAAAAGGGAATAAAGAAATGCAATTATAATATGTAATGTGTGTATTAAGGGGAAAAGGTGATCAAAATTATTAAATCTGTCTCCCATCAGATAATATGCATATTGACTCTCCACTTGTTCCAAACGTGGTGAGCGCGGTGACGTCAGCGCAGGTCCTGCTGAATGAAGATAGAAGGACCTTCAGCGAAGGTCCTTTTGCAGGTCCTTCAAGAAGAACAAAGAAGAGGATCCCGGCTGCGCGATCAAGTGAATGGGGTGAGTAAAATTTTAAAATTTGTATTATTCTTTAACCCTCAATTGACATTGGACTTTGCATTCTGTATTAAAGAATACTATTATTTTCCATTATAACCATGTTATAATGGAAAATAATAAAGTGAATGGGGTCCTGGGTCACTCTTCCCTCGTCTCCTTAGCAACCATCCGTGAAAATTGCATTGCATCCGCACTTGCTTGCGGATGCTATGCGATTTTCACGCAGCCCAATTCATTTCTATGGGGCCTGCGTTGCGTGAAAAACGCAGAATATAGAACATGCTGAAGTGATGTGTGAAAAACATCGCTCATGTGCACAGCCTCATTAAAGTGAATGGGTCTGGATTCAGTGTGGATGCTATGCGTTCACCTCACACGTTGCACCCACGTGGAATACTCGCCCGTGTGAAAGGGGCCTTATGCAGCAAACTTTGCACAAAGGCTTTTACTGGCCCACAGGGGAACAAGTGAATCCCCCGCTGGGCCCCTGAGCAAGGTGGGCCCCTAGTCCCCCACCCTCTGCTCAAGTGGCACATGGCACAGTAGACTGAATTTAGAAAGCCTGGCTGAGATGCTATACCGTACATTGGCTATGTCCATATAAAAAACTGGGCAGTGTGGGCAGGTTGTATATGCATTTTGCTTTACAGTGGGCCCTCAGAATGAATTTTACTGGTGGGCCCTAGGTTTCCCAGTCCGACACTGCTTGCTCACACTGCCACACTTGGCGCAAGCTACCCAGCAATAGCTGTCGAGCTAGCCCTGCAATAACCCTATAACTATAGAAGCCCTGCCTGCAGTTGGATAGCCACCTAGATAGGTGTGATCCCACTTAAGAACCTAACTAGTTATCCCTTAGCGGTCCCAGAGGATGGTATAGAATCCTATCTTGAATTCACCGGGTGGCTGTTAGCAGGTGCCACAAATAGGTCAAAGAGTCATACTAGCAGGAGTCAGAACACAGAGCAGTCAAGCATCAAACCCATAACAGTATCCAACAGCAATAACAGAATGGAGTCAGAACCAGGAGAGCAGGGGTAGGCTAGCCATAGACCATTCAAGGAAATTTCTTGGTGGGCTGATGCCCAGGGGGCCACCAGAGCCCCACACTAACAGCGATCAGCTGTTTGAGAAGGCACCAGTGATCCTGTGAGCTCTACGGCCTCCTCTCTGCTCACCAAGCACCGCGCTGTACATTGTATACCTGCTGTGATTGGTACCATGCGCCGCCCCATTCACTTCTATAGGGCTGAGCTGCGCCTAGCCCATGTGACTCATGAACGTGAAGTCGCTCAGAAGGGCGCCAGTGCCTTCTCAGTTCCACAGTGTTGCACGTGGGTGCTGAGGACTGTCTGGAGCTGGATTCTCCTAGGAGTCTGTACATTCTAGGCACAGTCAGTCATGGTTCTTTGATGCCAATACTGAAAAAAGCGCCACACAGACGCTAAAAGAACAGATCATTGTAAAAAAAAAATATATGTTTTCTGGAATGTTGCGTGTAAACTGCACTTCATAACTATATTAACTCTGATTACTACAATGTATCATAACAGCGACTCTAAGCTCCGTGGCCCGTATGACGTCACAGGGTCACGTGACATTCAAAAGTACCCATGCGCCTCACCCCAAATATCATCATTAGGCTTAGTGTTTTTTTTGTATCATATCACTAATCTTTATTTCCACAAATGTAGTAAATGCGCTTTTACGTACATTTATCTCACTTTACGACGCACGTAGAACAAAACCACGTGATTGCTAATCTCGCGCGCCTGGTGACGTCAGTGGTTTCCTTCCTAGAGTCCATTACGTGACGGCGCTGAGCCGCCTCTTGTGGTACGCACGCTCATTTGGCGCCGTTCTTACGTTCTTCAGCGTGACGTGATTCTCGGACTAGAGCGCAGCGCTGTTCTTCTGCTGCTGTACAGCGTCCTCCATCTCGCCGCCATCATGTCTTCAGGTACGGACCCGTCCTCCCTCAGTGTCCCTGGGGCCTGGTGTTTGGGTGACGCAGCAGTGTCTAGTAGTTGGCCGTGAGAAGGCGCAGCGTGGCCCGGGCTTCGTTCTCATTAGTGACTGGCTCCTTAGTGGCGCCGCTGGGTTCTGTGCGGCAGGGCTCCTTGTGACCGAGCACGTGTAACATGTCCGGCTTCCCCTGCGCTCGTTCTCTCCCGGGTCCCTGCTCTGCGCACCCCAGACTGCTGCAGCCCCCATGCAGGGCCTTGTGTCTCCATGGTGATATGCCACATACTGAATCTGTGCCCAAAGTCATTATGCATTCCTTCTAACATACTTTATTTTTTTCCTTCTTTATTGTGTTATTATTTATTTTTTATTCCCTCCCATTTATGAGATCCGTGTGCCTTGCCCGTACATCTCTGCACATGTTCCATTTAGCTTTAGGGTGCCACTGTGACCCCTCATCCCCATACAGAATCATTGTTTCTGGGCAGCAGATCACCGTTTAGACCCCCATGATCTGCTGCCCAGAAGCCATGATCGGTGGTGCCTGCAAGAGCGTCAGGATCCCCCGATGAGTGAGCGTTTCTCTCTTTCAACGGGTGATCAGCACATTTACATGGCCAGATTGGCGGGAACTATTATTAGCTTGTGTAAGTGCAGCTTTAGGCGACGTGCACACAACAGTAAAAAAGGCAGTCAAAAATGGATAAGCCGTCACCGATGACTTTCGGTAAAAAAAAACTGATGTTTGAATAACCCCATAGACTACCATTCGTCTTAAAACGGAGGTGTGATGGCCGTTAAAAAACATCCGTCAAATGTCTGTTTTTTGCTGTCCTGTGCGTGTAGCCTTAGGCTGAGTTCGCATCACCATTTAGCTTTCTATTCTTCTGATCTGTCTGAAAAACTGAGAAAATTTTTATGATCAGCTTGTGTCTTTTCCGTCAGAGATCAGTTATTATGACTGGAGAAGGGTACTTTCTCACTAGCGTTATTCTTTTCCGGCATAGAGTTCCGTCCTAGGGGCTCAATACCGGAAAAGAACTGATCAGTTTTATCCCAGTGCATTCTGAATGGAGAGTAATCCGTTCAGGATGCATCAGTTCAGTCCCTCTTACGTTTTCTCTCCGTCCGAAAATCCTGAACACATGCCGGATCCGGCATTAATTTCCATTGAAAAGTATTAGTGCCGGATCCAGCCCCAAGTGTTCCGGCAAAACGGATTCGTTCTTTCCGTCCGGGCATGCGCAGACCATTAAATCTGTGAAAAAAATAAATACCGGATCAGTTTTTCCGGATGACAACCGGAAAGACTGATCCGGTATTGCAATGCATTTGTGAGACGGATCTGCACCTGGATCAATCAGCACAAATCAATCAGTTTGCGTCCAGGTTACCGGATCCGGCAGGCAGCTCCGGTGACGGAACTACCTGCCGGAATCCTCTGCCGCCAGTCTGAAAGTATCCTAAGCCAAACTGTGATGTGAATTCAGCCTGACTGCGTGTTCAGCCGACCAATCAACTGCTTGTAGAGGATGCAAGAGTCTTAGGTGTTGGACCCCCCAACCACCACTGATGACCTTCCCTGAGATTAGTTCATCAGTATAAGGGCCCTTGCACACGACCGTCTGCCCTCCAATATATGCGGTCCGTGAGTGGGCCATATGTCCCGGAGCTGCATTGATCGTGTGCACAGGAGCACACAGCATCATAGATTACAATGTCCTGCACTCATATGGTGGTATGATGGAAAACCTCTGATCGGTGGGAGTCAAACACCCAGGACGCATGCCAATCAGGCGTTTGAGACCGCACAGGCACTTGCGGTAATTCTATGTAGGTTCATTAAAGGGGTTCTCTTCTTTTTACTACTGATGACCTATCCTCAGGATAGGTCATCAATATCAGATTGGCGGGGATCCGACTACTGTCGATCAGCTGTTTGAAGAGTAGGCAGCTCTTGTACGAGCGTTGATTGCTCTGTTTACCGACTCGCCGCAGCAATTGCTGTGGTGAGGAGGTGTAATTACAACTATGGCAGGGGTGGCCAACCTGCGGCTCTCCAGCTGTTGTAAAACTACAATTGGAGTATATTTATAGTATGGTGGCTCACTCCACATACAGTTGTGGAAATGGGTGCTACTAAGTCTAATATGACTCACCCAGTCATAGGTTAGATAATGTATAAAAATGTGTAGGAAGACTGAGCACTCACCAGCTGGACCAATTAGAGAACAAACGGATATATAGCAAAATATTTATTATTTATATATAGCCCTATATCTAAAATGCAGCAGAATCAATAATAATATGGTATATAAAAAATTGATGTTCAAAAATAAATACACCTATAATAAAATGCAGTCATATATATATATAACTTGGACAATAAAAAAAAAGGGAGCAATTATTCACAGTACATATACAGATGATTAGGATAAATATTTGGTAGACTGCTGATAAGTTCGGGGAGTACGCCAAATAAAGTGTCCAGATCGGAATATTGTAATGAATGTGCGATAAGTCACTGGTTAGTACAATAGATGCGCCAGATATGGTATCCAATAGTTGTCAATAGTCAAAAGCAAATTAGTATCCCTGTGTTAGTTCACTTCGTATAAAGTGCTTTGATTCAATGTGGCTAGGTGGTACATATATTTAAATGGGTATAATACACCTGTTATACGCCGTCTAATGTGAGTATAACCGTGGCGTCCCACGAGGCTCACTGTATTAGAATCGGCGGTACCTGAGTCTGGTCGCTTGCTTGAGGTGGTTGAAATGAGCGTATAGCTCTCGGCGTGAGAAGTCTTCTGATGATATTCACCGATGCTGCAAGCCTGGACCTGGTTGATGAGTAACAAGGTGTTTCTTCCACACTAGCAAAAAAGGGTATACTTCCGGCAGAGTCAAAGTTCAATTGTCGGGATGTTGGGGTCTCATGAGTTTTTTGTTTTTTTTTCATCAGCTGATGTCCGAGTGCAATAACCAGACGCGTTTCGGGGTCCTTTCCTGGCCCCTTCCTCAGTGGTGGTCTGTAAGAGGGTTTTGACCCTCTTTTTATACCCAACATCCCTTAAGGTGAGCTAGAGCAAAAAAGTGGATTTTGGATCTGATCGTATGGAAACTCTGGCATGGAACAGTCTAAATAGTTGTTATTTTTATATAAGGAAAGGTATTTCCAAGTATTGTAGTATCTACAATACTTGGAAATACCTTTCCTTATATAAAAATAACAACTATTTAGACTGTTCCATGCCAGAGTTTCCATACGATCAGATCCAAAATCCACTTTTTTGCTCTAGCTCACCTTAAGGGATGTTGGGTATAAAAAGAGGGTCAAAACCCTCTTACAGACCACCACTGAGGAAGGGGCCAGGAAAGGACCCCGAAACGCGTCTGGTTATTGCACTCGGACATCAGCTGATGAAAAAAAAAATAAAAAAACTCACGAGACCCCAACATCCCGACAATTGAACTTTGACTCTGCCGGAAGTATACCCTTTTTTGCTAGTGTGGAAGAAACACCTTGTTACTCATCAACCAGGTCCAGGCTTGCAGCATCGGTGAATATCATCAGAAGACTTCTCACGCCGAGAGCTATACGCTCATTTCAACCACCTCAAGCAAGCGACCAGACTCAGGTACCGCCGATTCTAATACAGTGAGCCTCGTGGGACGCCACGGTTATACTCACATTAGACGGCGTATAACAGGTGTATTATACCCATTTAAATATATGTCCACCTAGCCACATTGAATCAAAGCACTTTATACGAAGTGAACTAACACAGGGATACTAATTTGCTTTTGACTATTGACAACTATTGGATACCATATCTGGCGCATCTATTGTACTAACCAGTGACTTATCGCACATTCATTACAATATTCCGATCTGGACACTTTATTTGGCGTACTCCCCGAACTTATCAGCAGTCTACCAAATATTTATTCTAATCATCTGTATATGTACTGTGAATAATTGCTCCCTTTTTTTTATTTTTTTTTTAGGCCTATTATATTTTTAATATTGTCTAAGTTATATATATATATATATATATATATATGACTGCATTTTATTATAGGTGTATTTATTTTTGAACATCAATTTTTTATATACCATATTATTATTGATTCTGCTGCATTTTAGATATAGGGCTATATATAAATAATAAATATTTTGCTATATATCCGTTTGTTCTCTAATTGGTCCAGCTGGTGAGTGCTCAGTCTTCCTACACATTTTTATACATTGTAAAACTACAATTCCCATCATGCCCGCAGTTGTAGACAGTCTGGCATGCTGGGAGTTGTAGTTTTGCAATAGCTGGAGAGCCGCAGGTTGGCAATCCCTGAACTATGGTGTCCCCATTCACTTCTATGGGATGGCTCTGTAGTATTCTCTCAAACAGACAGTCGTCCCATAGAAGTTAATGAGGACGCCATACTTGTAATTTCAGTGCTTCAATTGCTGCTTGCGAGAAGGTAAACAGCAGAGAAGACATTGCTAGTATGAGCGCTGCCTTCTCTTCAAACAACTTATTGGCGGGGGTGCTGGGGGTTGGACCCCCACCAATCTGATATTGATGATCTATCCTGGGGGGTAAAAAGCGGACAACCCCTTTTAAGGATGTACTTCATAAAGGTCTCTAATCTTTTCTGTAGATGAAACAAATCTGGTTCTCCAGTCTAAATATTGAGTGTTTGCCTGAAGTATTTGATAACTTAATGGATTGTAAATGCTTGTAGCAAATTCAGTGAATGAGGTTTTGTCTTGTTTTTAGATCCTGGCAATTATGGAAGTTACGGAGGACAAAGTCAGCAAGGGTATGTAGGAATTTTAGTACTGTACAGTAACAACTCGTACATAGCAGGCTGTGTGCTAAGTTGTAGTCTGCAGCTAAAGAGCAACTGGAACTTAGGGATTTGGATAAATGTTGCACGACTCCTGAAAGATTTAAAATGATTTTTTTCCAGAAAATATAGTAACATGCTGTGTTCAGCACTGCTTGACTCATCCCCTGGAGATGCAAACTGCCATGGACCCCCCCACCTACTGAGCCAAATAGGAAGGGGTCCAGCATTGCGCGTTTCAGCACCCAGACCCTAAGGATTACAGCTACATGGCAATGTGTTGCAGAAAAGTCAGGCATCACAAAAGGATTTGGCTACATGGCAACACTAAACCTTTATCTAAACTTTTTAAAATGTGCTCCTTAATACCCTAAAACTAAGGCCTCATGCACACGACCGTTGTGTGCACCCGTGGCCGTTTTTCTTGATTTTTTTTTTTTTGCGCATCCATTGACAACTCGGAAAATGCACAGTTTGTCATCCGCCTCCCTGTATACTGTCCGTCAAAAAAATAGGACCAGTCCTATTTTTTTGACGGACAACGGTTCACGGACCCATTCAGAGCTGATGCACTTTGGCTGATCGCACAGGGGGAAACGAAGGGCGTTGGGGACTGATGGCAGTGGGTCTGAGTTTTTGTAAAGGAAAACAGTCTATTCATTTACTAGATTACTCTATTAATCGTAAAAATAATCGTTAGAATATTCTATTACTGGAATCGTTTACTGCAGCCCTAGTTCGGTCACTGATTCGAAGCTAAAACCAGAGTTGGGTCTATACACAGATCAGGTGCAGATCTTTCCCTTATATGTTATGTCTGTGGAGGCTTAACTTCTTGTTTTGGCTCACAATCGGTGATGGAAGTCATTGACCGAACACTGTGTGAATAAGCCTCATGCACACAACCGTGTTTTTGGTCTGTGCCCAATCTGCATTAGGCTTTTCACTTGACCAATACGGAACGGATCGGAGTCTGTTAAAGGGGTTCTCCGGGAATCAAGAAAATGAAAATACTTAATTGCTTCATTACAAATATATTACCAAATACCTTTTATTAGTTATAGCGGCTCAATTTGTCCGGGGAGCAATCATTAGGAGAAACAAAATGGACGCTGTCCTATTAGTACACACAAAACCTGGAGGGCAAGTTAAAAAGCTGCACCATCTTCCCCTCTTGTCTGGGATTATGATCCTGAATACAGTTTATGATCTTCAGTTGAATCTCTGTAGGAATGGAGTTCATTAGGAGACATGAAGTACAGAGAGGATAGTGGAGATGTAGATAATGACAGGAGCACTTATGTGAAGTCTCCATCAGTCTGTCCTGTCCATCCTCTCTGCACTTCATGTCTACTCCTGAACTCCATTCCTACAGAGATCCAGCTCAAGATCTGATCAGCTGTATTTAGGATCCCTGACAAGCAGAGAGGAGGCTGAGGCATCTCTTTACCTCAGTGTTGTGAAGTATCTCATCCTGCTGTGTAATTAGGACTTTTATTTCTCCTAATGATTGCTCCCTAGACAAAACCATTATAGCTAATGAAATGTATTTGGGAATATATTTATACTAAAGTAATATTTAAGTATTTTCATTTGGTTAATTCCCTGAGAACCCCTTTAACCGCCTCCGGACCGCCTAACGCAGATGTGCGGTCCGGAGGCGGCAGCCCTGCGCACGACGACGCATATACGCGTCATCTCGCGAGGGCCGGGATTTCCTGTGAACGCGGACACACAGGCGCACGCTCACAGGAACGGAAGGTAAGCGAGTGGCTCTCCAGCCTGCCAGCGGCGATCGCTCGCTGGCAGGCTGGAGATCAGATTTTTTTTTTTTTAACCCCTAACAGGTATATTAGACGCTGTTTTGATAACAGCGTCTAATATACCTGGTCCTCTGGTGGTCCCTTTTGTTAGGATCGACCACCAGAGGACACCGGTAGGTCGGTACAGTCGCACCCAAACACTACACTACACCCCCCCCCCCCGGTCACTTATTAACCCTTTATGAACCCCTGATCACCCCATATAAACTCCCTGATCACCCCCCTGTCAGGCTCCGTTCAGACGTCCGTATGATTTTTACGGATCCACGGATACATGGATCGGATCCGCAAAACACATGCGGACGTCTGAATGGAGCCTTACAGGGGGGTGATCAATGACAGGCGGGTGATCACCCATATACACTCCCTGATCACCCCCTGTCATTGATCACCCCCCTGTAAGGCTCCATTCAGACGTCCGCATGTGTTTTGCGCATCCGATCCATGGATCGGTAAAAATCATACGGACGTCTGAATGGAGCCTTACAGGGGGGTGATCAATGACGGGTGTGATCAGGGAGTCTATATGGGTGATCACCCCCCTGTCATTGATCCCCCCCCCCCCCTGTAAGGCTCCATTCAGACTTTTTTGGCCCAAGTTAGCGGAAATTTTTTGTTTGTTTTTGTCTTTTCTTACTAAGTCTCATATTCCACTAACTTGTGTCAAAAAATAAAATCTCACATGAACTCACCATACCCCTCACGGAATCCAAATGCGTAAACATTTTTAGACATTTATATTCTAGACTTCTTCTCACGCTTTAGGGCCCCTAAAAAGCCGGGGCAGTATAAATACCCCAAATGTGACCCCATTTCGGAAAGAAGACACCCCAAGGTATTCCGTGAGGGGCATATTGAGTCCATGAAAGATTGAAATTTTTGTCCTAAGTTAGCGGAAAGTGAGACTTTGTGAGAAAAAAACAAAAAAAATCAATATCCGGTAACTTATGCAAAAAAAAAAAAATTTCTATGAACTCGCCAGGCCCCTCATTGCATACCTTGGGGTGTCTTCTTTCCAAAGTGGGGTCACATGTGGGGTATTTATACTGCCCTGGCTTTTTGGGGGCCCGAAAGTGTGAGAAGAAGTCTGGGATCCAAATGTCTAAAAATGCCCTCCACAAAGGAATTTGGGCACCTTTGCACATCTAGGCTGCAAAAAAGTGTGCACACATCTGGTATCGCCGTACTCAGGAGAAGTTGGGGAATGTGTTTTGGGGTGTCATTTTACATATACCCATGCTGGGTGAGAAAAATATCTTGGTCAAATGCCAACTTTGTATAAAAAAATTGGAAAAGTTGTCTTTTGCCAAGATATTTCTCACCCAGCATGGGTATATGTAAAATGACACCCCAAAACACATTCCCCAACTTCTCCTGAGTACGGCGATACCAGATGTGTGACACTTTTTTGCTGCCAAGGTGGGCAAAGGGGCACATATTCCAAAGTGCACCTTTCGGATTTCACCGGTCATTTTTTACACATTTTGATTGCAAAGTACTTCTCACACATTTGGGCCCCTAAATTGCCAGGGCAGTATAACTACCCCACAAGTGACCCCATTTTGGAAAGAAGACACCCCAAGGTATTCAGTGAGGGGCATGGCGAGTTCCTAGAATTTTTTATTTTTTGTCGCAAGTTAGTGGAATATGAGACTTTGTAAGGAAAAAATAAAAATAAAAAATCATCATTTTCCGCTAACTTGTGACAAAAAATAAAGTTCTATGAACTCACTATGCCCATCAGCGAATACCTTAGGGTGTCTACTTTCCGAAATGGGGTCATTTGTGGGGTTTTTCTACTGTTTGGGCATTGTAGAACCTCAGGAATCATGACAGGTGCTCAGAAAGTCAGAGCTGCTTCAAAAAGCGGAAGTTCACATTTTTGTACCATAGTTTGTAAACGCTATAACTTTTACCCAAACCATTTTTTTTGGCCCAAACATTTTTTTTAGCAAAGACATGTAGAACTATAAATTTAGCGAAAAATTTATATATGGATGTCGTTTTTTTTTTGCAAAATTTTACAGCTGAAAGTGAAAAATGTCATTTTTTTGCCAAAAAATCGTTACATTTCGATTAATAACAAAAAAAAGTAAAAATGTCAGCAGCAATAAAATACCACCAAATGAAAGCTCTATTAGTGAGAAGAAAAGGAGGTAAAATTCATTTGGGTGGTAAGTTGCATGACCGAGCGATAAACGGTGAAAGTAGTGTAGTGCAGAAGTATAAAAAGTGGCCTGGTCATGAAGGGGGTTTCAGCTAGCGGGGCTGAAGTGGTTAAAGGGAACCTGTCACCGGGATTTTGGCCATAGAGCTGAGCACATGGGTCGCTAGATGGCTGCTAGCAGATCTGCAATACCCAGTCCCCATAGCTCTGTGTGCTTTTATTGTGTTAAAAAACGATTTGATACATATGCAAATTAACCTAAAATGAGTCCTGTCCCTGACTCATCTCACATACAGGACTCATCTCAGGGTAATTTGCATATGTATCAAATCGGTTTTTTTTACACAAAAAAAAGCACACAGAGCTCTGGGGACTGGGTATTACGGATGTGCTAGCGGCCATCTAGCAGCCCATGTTCTCAGCTCTATACACACAATCCCGGTGACAGGTTCCCTTTAAGGAAAAAACTGATGGTTTTGCACAAAAGTTCAATCAGTTTTGTCTGTGATTGCATTAAGCGTTTCCACACTCGTGTTGCCCTATTCTGGTGTTGGAAGTCTGTCCTTTGAGCTCAGCATAATGACACTAGTATGGCTTCTGGCTTCCCTTTAGCCTGTCAGTAAGTGAACAGTGGCCATATGACTCTGCAAGGATGTTCATGAATGTCCTGGGTGAGTCTGTATTTGCTTGATGATCATGTAATGGAAGTGGAGATTGACAGTGATGGTTGTATTCCCCATAGAGCAGGTAGAGATGGTTTATTACCATGCCTACAATCTTGATATACAGTGCACTGTGTACAATTCAGGAAGCCATACTCCTACTTTTCCTGCTGATCTGTTAATTAAAGGGAACCTGTCACCAAAAAAACAGATACTAAACTGTTAATAGTACCTTTATAGTGCTGCAGAGTAGTTTCCTAATGCACTCTTTGATTGTTTAGCCTCCTGGAGAAATCAATGTTTTATTCATCCGCTGCCTCCTGCTTCAAGTCAGGTTTGAAGTCAAGGGGGCAGCGGCCTAGGCGTCTCGAATGCTGCTCTCCCCGCCGCCTTTATTGACACGCCGGATCTCAGTGCCGGGACCGCGCTCCCAGCCCGCATGTGCAGTGAAGGGCTGCTGTAGCGCGATCCCGGCTCGTACACTCAGCCGGCTTGAGTTTCTACTACGCATGCACCCAGCATCTTCTGTAACTGCGCTAGTATGTAAGGCTGGCATGTGCAGTAGAAACTGAAGCCGGCTGAGTGTACGAGCCGGGATCGCGCTACAGCGGCCCTTTACCGCGCATGCGGGCTGGGAGCGCGGTCCCGGCACTGAGAGCCGGCGTGTCAATGCGGGAGGCGGGGAGAGCAGCATTCGAGACACCTAGGCCGCTGCCCCCTTGACTTCAAACCTGACTTGAAGCAGGAGGCAGCGGATGAATAAAACATCGATTTCTCCAGGAGGCTAAACAATCAAAGAGTGCATTAGGAAACTACTCTGCAGCACTATAAGGTACTATTAACAGTTTAGTGACAGGTTCCCTTTAACGGGTAAATTGGCAATAAATCGGCAATAAATAATTATGTAAAGCAAGGTGGTGGTGAGGGAACAATGTGGAAAAAAATCTATATAAATTAAATATAGAGATAAAAAAAATATCCACTACTAGCCCACACCCAGCGGTGGTAAACTCTACATTTCCTAAACCATTTTAATTGCACTTTGCCTAGTTTGGTACGTATAGAGGTTGTCTAGGTTTATTAATTGCCTTTCAATATCAGTTTGGCTGGGCTCCCACTGGATGCACCCACACCGATCAGCTATTACCTTACATCTCCAGTTTGGAAGTTGGGAGCTTGAAATGAATTGCAGCAGCTCTGTGGTTAATAGCTCCGTCCTCTACACCATGGGCAAGTAAATGGTTCCGCATACGGGCCTTTAAAAAGAAACTGAAAAAATAAATAAGTTTGTGTGCATGACATTTACTAAGGGGCATTAGGCTAGGCCTCTGCTTCTTTGTGGGCGGCCTAGATCAGCAACAGTGCTGATCCTGGCCGTTTAACTCCTTAGAAGCGGAGGTCAGTGCCTGATAGCGCACTGCCCACCAATGATTTTAATACCTTGGGGGGGGGGGGGGGGCACTGCCCACTGCCCACCAATGAAAACATTGTAAAAACATTCCCAGCACCCGACCTCTGACATGGAGCTGCCGTCCTTGCAATTAACCCCTCAGGTGCTGCAGGTCCTGTCAGAGGTGCGTCCCCATCTCCATGGGAACACCTCAGGTTTAGAATATACCATCAGATCTGAGTTTTTCCCAATCCGATGGTATATTTTAACTTCAAGCGTCCCCATCACCTTGGGAGTGCCTCTCCACGCCCAGCTCGTCACCGATCCACTGCTCTGGTAAACAAAGCCATCTCAGCCCTGCTACTTGCCCGCAGCAGGGCTAAGCTACTGCACAAACTACCTGCCCGGCGCCCGGAACTGCATGTCTCGGGCGATACGATTTCCACACCCCTGACCATACATTACCTCAACCACCATGGTGTACGTTGAAGTGGTTAACTTGCTTTTTGTCGCCATATTCAGAGTTTTTCTTTTATTTTTCTACTGATGGAGGTTGTGAGGACTTGTTTTTGAAATGTTTTTATTTTTACAAACTGTGTTTGGTGATTCTCATAGGCATTGTATTACACCCTGCTGGTGTCACTGCGCCGTTGTGTTCACAGGGTGTCTATTATAGAACAGAGGGACCTCCCTCCTTCTGTCTAACTACTTGGATGCATCTGAAGGGTTAAAGGGCTTCTCCGGGCTTTTAATATTGATGGACCTGTACTCTGGATAGGTAATCAATATTAGATTGGTGGGTGTCCGATACCCCCGTCTCAGCTATGTGAAGGGAAAGCGTACACGTGCAGTTCCCCTTCTCTCTTCCTACTCGCCATAGACATAGCAGCAGGAAGAGACGGGATACAGCTGATCTGACATTGATTACCTATCCTGAGGATAGGTCATTGAGATTAAACGTCTGGAGAACCCCTTCGAACAGCTGGGATTAGGGTTATCTCTGATCCTGGCAGGGAGGTCAGACATAATACAGCTGGCACTTGCAAGCAATGGCATGAGGCTATCTCCTGAGCCTGTGCCATCGCTGTGATTGTACTCTTATGGCACTGAACATTATAGTGAGTCAGCGAGTGGGAATGGGCTAAATAACAATGAAAATATGGTCACGAGTGGGGGCCCGATCTTGAACTCATTAACAACTATAAAAAGGCATAGACGCCAATTTTTTATTTAAGCATAATTGGTGTGTTTACACTTTCTTGTTAAATTATGTATTTCTTTTGGCAGTTATGCTGCTTATGGAAATCCAAGTGGTCAGTATGGAAATCCGGGGGGTCAAAGTGCTGGACCAACTTCACAGGTAGGTGGGCAAAACGTAACACTTAATATTAAGCTAAGTTCATAGCTGCCATCTAGGCTGTAAATTGTGACCTTTGATTGGGGCTGATTGCAGCTCAGACTGTTACATTGGCTTTCACCCTTTGCCTTATAATTTGTGGTATTTGTAGCAAATGCAAAATAAGGGCCCTATTAGACTAGGGCAACATTTGCCGCAGAAAAATTGTGCAACGTTTTTTATAATAAATGCTGTCACGCTGTGACTGACACAACAGTTGCAAAAAATCCAACCAAGCTGGATTTTTGTGCGACTGTCGTGTCGCAGTGTGACACCATTGACCGTCACACGACACATGGCAATGTAGTTGTACCTTTTTGTTGCATGGCACGGGTCACCTTGTAGCCTTAGACTGCCTGATGTACGGGCATGGCGATCAACAATTAGTGCATCGATTGGTGCTCCTTACATCGGGCTATTTTGTGGGATGCTGCGAAGTGTATGGGGTAGAAGCGATTGCCTCCTCAGCTGCTCCCCCCCCCCCCCTCTCCCATGTGATTCTAATGGTCATCAGTAGCACATCCCTGATTACACTGCTACAAATCTTAAATTCTGAGAAAGATGCAAACTGGTCAACAAATGAGCGCTCACTCGTTTATCAGCTGCATGTTCATATGGGCTGGTTATCGGGAATGCTTGTTCTTGAGAATTTGCTTGAATATCATCCAGTCTGATGTTTGAGTGTGTTGCATTTGAAATCCATTGCGTAGCTTCAAGTCCACTGCACGTTTTCTTTTCTCCAACATATGAATCTGTTTCTTAGGAGTCCATTCACATGCACTATCCGTACCCATGAAATTTCTGATTCGGAGATGTGACGTGAAATTTAAGGGAGTGGTAAACCTAGTAATGAGTGCTAAAAGTGAGCATGAAGCATAGTTGCCCTCAGGGCTTGTCAGTCTGCACCTTTTCTGCGCGTTCATAAGAACGGTTTTCTAAGGCCGCTTCACATGGGCTGATTCTCTAGGAACGCTCCTTAGTGATTATCTGGTGGTGTAAAGGTGCCACCGATTACCTGATGGACAAGGGAAACACTCATTCATGCGGACACCTAAATAAGCATTTTCCGGCAGCAGATCGTGCTGTGTAAAATGGCCTATGCTACAGGCAAACAATGAATCTGTATGGGGAAGAGAGATGGCATTAGTGACCACTGCTCCCTATACTGTGGAGATCGCTTCCTTCCCAACAGTCTGCTCAATTGTCCTGTACAAGGGGAACTTTAGAAATCCTGTAGAGAACAAAGGAATTACACTCCTGCTGATCTTAAGGGGGTGGGCCTGACAATCTTTTTGTCCTACTGCAGAGAGGATGCAGCCACTGTCATACAGCTTATGACCATACAAGGAAGGTGACATGGATAAAGTTAGGACGCAGATTTCATTATTTTTTTGACATAGGAGAAGATGAAGAGAAGTGCTAAGATATATTATATTTTTGAGTATTTTCTGTGTTTAAATAGTCGTTGTCCTCTGCATGGAAGCAGCTCTATTTTAGCCAGCCCAGTCCACCCTGTTTTTTAAATATATATTCCCCTCCGACTAGGGCAAAATTAAAGGGGTATTCCGGCGCCTGTCGGTCAGTGAGTGGGTGAGAGAATTTTACATAAAAAAACCTTCTGTTTAAATAACCCTGTAGACTGCCATTGTTTTTAAATAGAGGTGTGATGACAATAAAGTCTGTCACGTCCGTGTGAATGTAGCCTTAATCTGTCATCTGTGGTCTGCCAAGTCCTATAAACTTGTTCTTCACTCAACTTGCAGCTTTTCCCACCTGACAACTGGTGCACGTCTCTTTATAACATTTAATTGTTGAACAAAATGTGGTGTAATTAAATGTAATTTATTCTGTACTCAGGACTATTCTGCATATGGACAAGCACCAGAATCAACGGCTTATGGGCAGAGCTATGGTTCTTACAATCCTGGCTATGGTCAGGGTCAGTCAGGTAATGTTACTAAGAAGAGAAATCCCGATCTCCAAGATCCATCACTTTATTATTCTTTCAACCTGGCTATAGGAGGGTTTAGTTTTGTGGGCCAAGTTGTAGTTTTAATAGCATCATTTTAAAGAGGTATTCCAGGATTTTACTATGTATATCCTATCCTAAGGATAGGTCATTAGTATCCGATTGAGAATCCGACACCCCAGCTGAACACGTAGCTCTGAACTACACATCTCAATCTGCTGTGAATCCACATTGAAGTGAATGTGGCAGCACTGCAGTAACTAACTCCGGCCATGGAGTTACATGGGAACAGATGATCAGTGAGTTGTCAGACCTTGACAATCTGATATTGATGGCCTATATTAACCCTTGCGCTACCAGTGGCGTAAATGTACGGTGCTGGAGCGATAGGCAAACATAGCGTCTGCTTGCACGTGCATCAGGCATCATGGCCAGCAGGTCTCCGCTGCTTCAAACGGCAGAGACCTGCGGCTAATAATGCTGATCGCTGTAATTAAAGCCTTGCGATGCCGTGATCAAGCGAGATCATGGCATCAAAGGGTCAAAAACACGGAAGCCACCAATTTGCCTTTTTTTTATATTTATTTATTTTTATTTCTTCTCTTAGAGCTCTTTCACACCTGCGTTCTTTTCTTCCGGCATAGAGTTCCGTCGTCGGGGCTCTATGCCGGAAGAATCCTGATCAGTTTTATCCTAATGCATTCTGAATGGAGTGAAATCTGTTCAGGGTGCATCAGGATGTCTTCAGTTCAGGACCGGAACGTTTTTTGGCTGGAGAAAATACCGCAGCATGCTGCGCTTTTTGCTCCGGCCAAAAATCCTGAACGCTTGCCGCAAGGCATTGATCCGGCCTTAAGCTAAACGTCGTTTCGGCGCATTGCCGGATCCGACGTTTAGCTTTTTCTGAATGGTTACCATGGCTGCCGGGACGATAAAGTCCTGGCAGCCATGGTAAAGTGTAGTGGGGAGCAGTATACTTACCGTCCGTGCGGCTCCAGAGTGACGCCAGGGCGCCCCAAGCGCATGGATCGCATGGCACGTCATCCATGCGCATGGGGCGCTCTGACGTCACTCTGGAGCGCCCCGGGAGCCGCGCGGACTGTAAGTATACCGCTCCCCACTACTACTATGGCAACCAGGACTTTAATAGCGTCCTGGCTGCCATAGTAACACTGAAAGCATTTTGAAGAAGGATCAGTCTTCAAATGCTTTCAGTTCACTTGCGTTTTTCCGGATCCGGCGTGTAATTCCGGCAAGTGGAGTACACGCCGGATCCGGACAACGCAAGTGTGAAAGAGGCCTTGCCCCCAAAAAAATGAAATGTGATCAAAAAGTCGCACACGGCTAAATGGTATCAATAAAAAAAATACAGATTGTCCCGCCAAAAATTAGCCCCCACACAGCTCAGTAAATATAACTATAAATAAGTTAGGGGGGGGGTCAGAATATGGCGATGAGCGAATCGACTTCGGATAAAGCATCTGCATAAATCTTTGTTTGAATACTGTACGGAGCGAGTGCTCAATACAGTATTAGACTGTATTGACTTCTATGAGTCAAACTTATTACTTCGGGTAATAACTTCGTAAATTAATTTCTACTGTAAGAAACCTTGCTACCAAACTGATTCGGTTCCAAAGTACCATCTGGAACCGAACCGGAGTCGGTAACTTTATTAAATTTTTTACCGTAGAAACTAATTTGCGAAGTTATTACCAGAAGTCTTGCCAGACTCCGTACAGTATTCAAACAAAATTTTATGAGTCAACTTGAAAGTCGATTCGCTTATCCCTAATGGTGATGTAAAATTTATTTTTACTCTAGACATTAAAAAAAAACTATACATATGGGGTGTCGTTCTAATCGTACTGACCCAGTAAATGAAGGGCATGGGTCAGTTTTGCCGCAAACGGAACGCCGTGGGAACAAAATCAATTTTTTTTTTCTCAATTCCACCCCACTAGATTGTATGCCATAATTAATGGTGGCATTAGAATGTACACCTTGTCCTGCAAAAATTAAGCCCTTGTACAGCTGTGTGAACGGAAATATAAAAAAATTATCGTTCAAGGAAGATGGGTAAGAAAAATGTAAACGCCAAAAACACCACTAGTATCCTAATGGTTAATGACCTATCCTCAGGATAGACAGTCAAACTCCTGGAATACCCCTTAAAGACTATGTACACCTTTGGGGACAATTTTGTTTTGATTGCATGCGACTCATTTGGGGCTAAACACTTTTTCAGTTGGTCTTTATTAAAAATATTGAGCCGTTCTGTCACAATGGGTTAAGTTTTTTTTTGTTTTTTTTAGATGTGTGCTTCCTACTTTAACTTTGTGCCTTTCATCTAATAAACCCTCTCTCTAGATTACTCTGAGGTCATACAGTTATTTAAGCCACATTCTTATTAGTAAGATACGTATTTATACGTATATAAGGTCACAGGTAAGGAGCCCATCAGAGAAAATTCAGATCCCGTTACTAGACAATCTCATCTGTGTACAGAGAGACTCCATATCTAATATATAAAGCTTAGTGTATGTGTGTGTGTCCGCTAAAGGAATCTGCACCGTCACATTTACAGTGACGAAATTTAGCACACGGGTACATCAGGTGTCTGGGAAGGTTTTAGACCAGGTCTTTGCTCTCAAGGCTGTACCGTTTGAGATATTCCCAAACAATGCAATTATGTCACATCACATTAGCCAATAGAAACCTGTAGGTCTTTCTGTTCATATTCCAACTGCCATACACATGTTCACATGTCCTTTATCAGCCAACAGAAGCTCGCAGGTCCTTAGTCTCCACATACATACAGTTTTACACCAGGTTTCCATTACAACCCAGCCCTTTTTCTTCACTGCTGTAGGTCAGATTAAATGGGGCAGGGCGCTGTGGGTGACACTGTTAAAGGGAACCGAGTGCTGTGGAGGTCAGTTAAGGGGGCAGGTAGGGTGACCATTCAGGCCAACCTCCAAAAGATGGACTTAAAACCCCCTCCCCAGGTCCTGCTAAGCCACGCCCCTCCCACTTTGAAGCTGACAGGTATTGAAAAAATTTAAGGTAAAAATCATCTTCTGTCAGCAGCAGGGGTGGGAAGGAGGTTGACTTTCTCCCTGCAGCGCACGCTCAGACAACACAGTGCTGCTGTCTGAGAGTAAGCTGTTCAAAAGGACATCCCTGTGTCTGTCCAGGCTCTGCGCCGGACGGAGGACAGGGAGTCTGAAAGCCGAACTATCCAGCCTAAAACCAGAACTCTGGCTACCCTGTGGCAGGCTGCTGTGGAGGTCAGTGTCAAGGGGCAGATTGCTGTTAAGGCCACTGTCACGGTTAAAGAGGCGGGGTACTATAGAGGTCACTTTTACGAGGGTGGGGCGTTGTGGAGGTCACGGTTAAAGGGGCGGGTTATTGTGGAAATCAATGTTAACAAGACCGGGTACTGTGGAGGTCACTATTAAAGGGGAGGGTGCTGTGAATGTTACTGTTAAGAGGGCAGGACGGTGTGGAGGTCACTATTAAGGGAGGAGGGTACTGTGGAGGCCACTATTAAATGGGCTGCGGGGTACTGTGAGGTCACTGTTAGGGCAGCGGGGTACTGTGAGGTCACTGTTAGGGCAGCGGGGTACTGTGAGGTCACTGTTAGGGCAGCGGGGTACTGTGAGGTCACTGTTAGGACAGAGGGGTACTGTGAGGTCACTGTTAGGGCAGCGGGTTGTGAGGTCACTGTTAGGGCAGCGGGGTACTGTGAGGTCACTGTTAGGGCAGCGGGGTACTGTGAGGTCACTGTTAGGACAGAGGGGTACTGTGAGGTCACTGTTAGGACAGAGGGGTACTGTGAGGTCACTGTTAGGACAGAGGGGTACTGTGAGGTCACTGTTAGGACAGAGGGGTACTGTGAGGTCACTGTTAGGGCAGCGGGGTACTGTGAGGTCACTGTTAGGACAGAGGGGTACTGTGAGGTCACTGTTAGGACAGCGGGGTACTGTGAGGTCACTGTTAGGGCAGCGGGGTACTGTGAGGTCACTGTTAGGGCAGCGGGGTACTGTGAGGTCACTGTTAGGGCAGCGGGGTACTGTGAGGTCACTGTTAGGACAGAGGGGTACTGTGAGGTCACTGTTAGGACAGAGGGGTACTGTGAGGTCACTGTTAGGGCAGCGGGGTACTGTGAGGTCACTGTTAGGACAGCGGGGTACTGTGAGGTCACTGTTAGGACAGAGGGGTACTGTGAGGTCACTGTTAGGGCAGCGGGGTACTGTGAGGTCACTGTTAGGGCAGCGGGGTACTGTGAGGTCACTGTTAGGGCAGCGGGGTACTGTGAGGTCACTGTTAGGGCAGCGGGGTACTGTGAGGTCACTGTTGGGGCGAACCCGTAACCGGGATTTTGTGTATAGAGCGGAGGGCATGGGTTGCTAGATGGCTGCTAGCACATCCGCAATACCCAGTCACAAGCTGTGTGCTTTTATTGTGTAAAAAAAAATGTTAATTTGCATATGTATCAAATCTTTTTTTTTTTTTTTTTTTTTTTCTAAAGCTATGGGGGACTGGGTATTGCAGATGTGCTAGCGGCCATCTAGCAACCCATGCCCTCAGCTCTGTACACACAATCCCGGTGACCGGTTCCCTTTAAGGCAGCGGGGCACTGTGAGGTCACTCGCTGTGGAGCAGTCGCTGTGGAGGTCAGTTGAGGGGACTGTAACCTATGGTCAGTGTTAAAGGCGTTGGCCCCTGTGGACGTCACTGTCAAGGGGGCGAGGTGCTGTTGAACTCGCTGTTAAAGGAGCAGGCTGCTGTAAAGGTCAAAGTTAAGGGATGGGCTGCTGTGGAGGTCCCATTTTAAGGAGACTGGGGGGGGGCTGTGGAGGTCACTGTTATAGTGGATACCGTCTATCTTTTAACGACACACAAACAATAAATGAATTCATTCAGCTAAACCAATTTAAAAAAAAATAAGTCAAAATGAGGACAATGCACTAACAAAAATTGCTCCTAAACAGGGTGGATTTGATTTAAATCACTAGTCAGTAAGGCTTGATTTCAATCATAGTTTTCTACATAAAGACTAATTCTTGCTGGTATAACTTATAATATGCAAGTAGATGAAGATTTTTAAAATAACTTTTCATATTAGTTTGATTAGGTTGATTCTGTATTCATAGGTTTGTAGAAGTTAGGATTAAGGTCTTTTTCTCAACTCTGTTCATGTTATAACATTTTTGCTGTGAAGAGGCATGTGATCTCTGCTGAGTCAAATTCAGTTTTGAGAACTGCAAAAGTAAACCAAGCATCTGTGATAATATCTTGTAGGCAAAGAAACTGCCTCAATATAATTTAAAAAAAAAAATTTAGTTTTGTATAGACGCTTATGTTTTTATTTTACTGCTGATGAAGTCATATGAGAGATTGTTTATTATTGCAGGACAAGCTGTATTTTTTTTTTTTTTTTTTTATCACTACTATTTTGGGGTACATACAATGTTTTTGATCAGTTTCTATTGAATTTCTATTTTTACTTTATATTTTTTATGGTGTTCACTGTGTGGGCTAATTACCATATTTTTCTTTCTATAAAATGAACCTAGGTTTTAGAGGTGGAAAATAAGAAAAAAAAATATTTTTAGACCTCAGCTCAAACCCAAAATGTTCATAAGACCCTCCCCCCTCATCATTCAACCCCCCCCCCCATGTGAATGACTCCCAAGCAGACCTCAGATCAGAGACCCAGTGTGAATGACCAACCCCAACTCCCATCCAACTTGCTTCACCTGCTCCTGACACCGCCTCCGCTCCTGACAGCTACGCTTTTATTCTTCCTGCCACGTGCTATTCTGTGATCTGATACCCTGCAGCATGAGGCCACAGCGTGCCAACATACTTGTGCTGTGTGCAGTCACAGCACAGCGAGTGGCAGAGGAAGACCAGTAATCGGTGAGTACAGAGCCCAGGGAGGGCTGCATTCACAGCTTCCCGATCCTCCTGTACTAGTGAGCACTTCCATAAGTATTCGCCTCGTAAGACACGCTGACATTTTCCCCCACTTTGGCTGGGAATAATGTGTGTCTTATAGGGCAAAAAATACAGTAACATATAATTTTGCATTATAGTACCAGTTGGAGAAGTTTCACTTTAACATTTGTGTGTATAAATACAGTGTAAATTTTTATTTTGTCTCATTTATGGACTTGAACCTTCTATCGTTTGTATAGCAATGTGTCGTGCTTCCACCATCCTACTATATATACTAAGATGGCATGCAGGGGAAGCGGGGTGAACTAACCACCTCAATGTACATTCACACTGTGGTCTGCTATCCTGCATGACCCTGTACTTTTCATGTTTTTTTTTTTTTTTACTTATTATACACTTGTTAACTATTTTGGTCTTTTTTAGGTTATGGCCAGTCTTCTCAAGCACCATATGAAAGTCAGCAATCTTATGGTGGTTATGGACAGACTTCTGAATCATCAGTAGGAAGGTGAGAGTATAAAATGTCCAGTTATCAATACCAGATTAGCCAGGTCCAACTCCCAGCAGCCCTGTCGTTGCAGCTCTGCATTCTCTTCACTGTTTATCTACTAGTCGTCAACATTGCAGCGGCGAGCAGTGTAATCGCAACTCCTCCGTCCCATCACTTGAATAAAAAGGAGCAGTTGTAGTTATACTTCATCCCATCCAAGTGAATGGTACGGAGGAGCTGTAATTACACTGCTTGTCAGTGCGATGTTGACAGCGAGCAGGCAAACACTTGATCAGCGGAGCTGCTGGGTGTCGGACCCCATTAGTATAGAAAACCAGACAATCCATTTACACTTCTGTAAATTACTTTTTTCACTTGTGGAAATATCCTGGCTAGGTTTTGAGATCAATTTGTTTAAAGGTGCATGATCTCGATATGATGGCTCACATTTTAAGCTATGCGTTATCTTGTATTTGCTTTGCACAATAAGTGTGCACATATAGGAGATATTTTTCTGAAACATCTAAATCTGTCCCATTCAGCTGAATGGAGCTTGCAAAAATCTATGCTTATATAGCAGAAACAAGACCATTTAGTTGTAATGTGGAATAGATGTCTGCCCCAGAAATTTCTGCAACAAATACCTTAATACATGGATGCATTCATTATCAGGAGTACACCCTTGCTCCTCCTTCCGGTGTTTCTCTCCTTGATTTACAGGGCCAGGCAAGATGACTATGCCAGAACCTGGCTCTCAGTCAAGGAGAGGGAGGGGCTGGTAAAGGAAACAGGAGGGTCAAGAGTGCACAGAGTGTCTTGGACTTGCCCTCTGTGCACTTAACTAAGGGTACTTTCACACTTGCGTTGTTTGATTCCAGCAGGCAGTTCCGTAGCCTAAACTGCCTGCCTGATCAGGCAAACTGTATGAAAACACATGTAATTTTTTTCTGAATGATCAGGATCATAATCAGGTCAAAAAAATGCATTGCAATACCGGATCCGTTTTCCCGGTGTCATCAGGCAAAACGGATCCGGTATTTATTTTTTCACATTTTTAAAGGTCTGCGCACTAGCAGACCGGGAATACTGGATCCGTCGATGCGGCACTAATACATTCCTATGGAAAAAAATGCCGGATCCGGCATTCAGGCAAGTGTTAGTTTTGTTTGTTTTTGGGCCGGAGATAAAACCGCAGCATGCTGCATTCTCAATCATGAAAAAGTCAAAAAGAATGAATGGAAGACATCCTGATGCATCCTGAACAGATTGTTCTTCATTCAGAATGCATGGGGATAAAATCTGATCAGTTCTTTTCCGGTATAGATCCCCTAGGACCGAAGTCTATGCCGGAAAAGAAAAACGCTAGTGTGAAAGTACCCCAATTTCTATACAGAATAAGGGTCCATTTACACGTCCGTTGTTTGTTTCCTGATCTGTTCCGTTTTTTGCTGAACAGATCTGGACCCGTTCATTTTCAATGGGTCCTGAAAAAAAATCTGACATTGTGCTGTCCGTTTTTTTTCAGGACCCATTGAAAATGAATGGGTCCAGATCTGTTCAGCAAAAAACGGAACAGATCAGGAAACAAACAACGGACGTGTGAATGGACCCTTAAAGTACTTTTTCTCCAGATTAATTGCTTAGTGAAGGGCATCATTACATTCAGCTAGGTTAGCCCTACATGGTTTAAAAGTGACTTTCCTGAAGACAGACTCCCTATAATATAATCTTTCAAGGAGCTCTAGTGTTGAGCTTTATTTCATCCTTTTGAGTGTTTGTGGTCTAGGTTTAATACAGTAATTCTACTTGCTTGAGATTACATTTGAAAATGTTAATTTTCTAATACAGCAGCAGAGGTTCGTCACATGAAAATCAGTCTGGTAGCAGCAGACCACCTTATCAACAGCCTCAAGAGTCCTATGATCAGCAAGACTATGGGCAAAAGCCAAAGTCAGGCTATGGGCAACCGCAGACTCAAGAATCCTATGAATCATCTGGATACAGTGGACAAGCTCAGCCCTACTCCTCCCGGAAAGAGGGTTTTAGCCATTCCTCTCAAGGTGAAGTGCACCATAAATTTTAGTAAGAACTGCCTAAATGCCTAGATTAATTGCACATACCAATGCAAATCATAAGGGTACACTACTCACAGAAAGTTAGGGTTATTTGGCTTGTGGGTGAAATTTCAGGATGAACCTAAAATGCACTTTAACCTTTACAGGTGAACTTAAAGGGAACCTGTCACCTGGATTTTGGGTATAGAGCTGAGGACATGGGTTGCTAGATGGCCGCTAACACATCCTCAATACCCAGTCCCCATAGCTCTGTGTGCTTTTATTGTGTAAAAAACGGATTTGATACATATGCAAATTAACCTGAGATGAGTCAGAGCTTGAAAATATGACTCTCTGGTCACACAAGTAAGATATGACTTTTATGTTAAATTGCATATATATCAAATCTGTTTTTTTTACACAATAAAAACACAGAGCTATTGGGACTGGGTATTGCGGATGTGCTAGCGGCCATCTAGCAACCCATGTCCTCTGCTCTATACCCAAAATCCCGGTGACAGGTTCCCTTTTAAAGAAGATCTTTCATCAGTTTAGCCCTAGTCCAAATATGGTCTTACCTTTATCGGGAGGGGCTCATTCTCCCTGGCTAAGAGCGGTGCGCTCTGATTGGATGCGCTCACAGCCATGGAGAAGAGAACCGCCCCCAGCGTAACTGCGAGTCTCCGCCTAGTATAACTGAGTCGGCTCATTATAATATAAGGCGTCAACATCAACAGGGCACAAAAGGGTTGGGGGCGGGGGTCTTTGGGGGGGAAAAAGTGCCCTATAAGGTTAGACCATAATTAGACTAGGGCTAAACTGATGAAAGGTCTTCTTTAATGAATGCACATGTTTGTGTCCTATAATCTAGATTTCTTGGCAATTTTCCATATGGCATTTCAGATTTATTTTTGCTTTATGTCCAATTTGTGTAGATTAGGATTTCACACTTTATGGATAAAATGCTTATGGTTTGTTGTAATTTGGTCAATTTTTTTTTCGATCTCCATGTCTTAATAGTACAAATAGGCAGGGCATATAGTTTTTAAAGACAAAATCCTGGAGGCTTACAGAGTAAGTTACATAAAAAAAAAAAAAAAAAGTTCACCTAACGCAAGATTTTAAAGCTCTACTTTCAAACGATGACAATCCAAAATGCATAACAATATTTAAAGTGGTTCTGCACTTTCAATTAACTGATGATCTATCCTCTGGATAGATCAGCTTCTGATCGGCGGGGGCCCGACACCCGGGACCCCCGCCGATCAGCTGTTTGAGAAGGCAGCGGCGCTCCAGCAGCGCCGCGGCCTTCTCACTGTTTACCGCCGGGCCGCCCGCCCACTGACGTCACGACTTGTTTCAACTAGAGTGGGCGCGGCTAAGCTCTGTTCACTTGAATGGAGCTTAGCCGCGCCCACTCTAGTTGATACAAGTCGTGACGTCAGTGGGCGGGCGGCCCGGCGGTAAACAGTGGGAAGGCCGCGGCGCTGCTGGTGCGCCGCTGCCTTCTCAAACAGCTGATCTGCAGGGGTCTCGGGTGTCGGACCCCCGCCGATCAGATGCTGATGACCTATCCAGAGGACAGATCATCAGTTAATTGAAAGTGCAGAACCCCTTTAAGTTGACAAATTCTGTATGGGTTCTTTGTCATGTGTAAACAGTGTAGATCTCCATAGGCACCTGCTTCCACTGACCTGGTTATACTGCACTTTGCAGCCATGGCTTTCCTATTTATAGTCGGTGCTTAGTGCACATGGTATTTTCTTAAAATTTAATTTTGGAATTTGTTTAATTTTGGAACCTGATTTTAAAATATACCTGTGTTTTCTTTAATGTATAATTTCTTAATATAGACGATGAACGTCGCGATTACGGCAGGTATGGTGGTGATCGTGGATTTGGTGGGTCCCAAAGTTTTGGCGGTGGCAGAGGCCGTGGCGGCTTTGACTCGGATAGACCTACTGGCGTAAGGTTAGTACAGATCCTTTCTTTTTTTTCTTTTCTCATTGTGAAGTTTCTTTTCTCATTAGTCATTTAAATGGGTAGGGTTCAGTTCTGTGGGAGAACCAGACCTCTCTCTCAGGATCAGTCTGCAGCAAAGAACAGGTGGTAAGTACTTTCCTGGCAGATCCCACACCACTGCTCCAGTTCTCCTATTTGGGTTCTTTTTACCTGGCCAAAATGGTGACACCAGCCGGGTAAAAAAGACACTGCAGGTATCTGCAGCATGGGACCAGGTAAGTACTTACCAGTTCTTTGTTGCAGTCTGATCCCCAAGGGTTGTCCAGTTTTCTCATAAAACCACACAACCCTTTTAATGTAGTGTTATGTTTGGAGATGCCTAATATGTGAAATTCTTCTATTAATATGCAAAATAGATATATGGAATGTTGTGCACCATTTCATATTTGGGAGGAAACTTATTTATTTTATGGTGCTTGTAGCAAAGTATTTTATACATTTAATCTTGGTCAGAGCAGTTTTTTTGTGACCAAATTTGTATAGTACTGTTCATTACTTCAAGTGGTGTCTCTTCTGGAGTATCCGAATCTACACCTGAATGCAGTATTTGACAGTTCATTAAATTCATTGGGTTCTGTAAGCATTCACTAAGGGGGTGCTTAATCAAGCTGGTGTAAAATAGAACTGGCTTAGTTTCCCATAGCAACCTTTCATTATCAACAGCTCCTTTGAAAAATGAAAGGTGGAATCTGATTGGTTGCTTTGGGTAACTGAGCCAGTTTAATAAATCTCCCCAGCAATAATACTTTTATAGTGAATGCATCCTTCCAAGGCCAGTTTCATCTGAACATAATACTGGTACAAATCCAGACCCGTCCACAAGACTGATCAACCAGGCTAAGAGCATCTTGGGTTCTATGATGAGTCCCACAAAACCGCATGACCATTATTAACCAGTTTGAAAACTGTTGATTTGTGGTAAAGCCGCATATCCGTATGCTGTTACCGCTATGTGGGAACTCACCCTTAGGCTTCATTCACACGTCCGTGGAGCACGGTCCATGAGATGCCGGACTGGCATCCTGCTTAGTGCAGGAGAGCACAGCGTCATAGCAACCAATAATGCCGTGCGCTCCTGCGCTAAGCCAGATGCCAGTTCGCCATCTCACGGACGTGTGAATGAAGCCTTAGGCTTTTTGCTTTTAAAAAGATTTTTACTTTACAGTTCTGAATTAAGAGAAATCAAATTTAGTAGCATAATCTACTATGTGTAAAAAAACAAACAAACAAAAAAAAACACACACACACCCCCCACACAGGTAGTGTAGAGCAATATAAACTGTGATATGTACCCTCAATAGTACAGCAAGAACCGCAAACAAGACACAAGTCAATACATTCAAATAGTTGATTCAACAGAAAAGACTTGGATTTCCAATTCAGAATTTCCTGTTCACTGCATCAGAACTGTAATGCACATACAGTCCTATTAATGACGAAGAAAACTATTCTGCCATCAGTCTTGTGAGCCTCAGCAATCTGTCTCCAACTCCAGTGCTTTCTTTTGACATGCCATTAGATACCTATATATGAGCTCCCATTTAGGTGAACGCTAAGTGTACAAAATGCTAGTCAATTAAAAATATTAACGCATTTGCACTAAACTCCAACTAGCTATAGCTGCAGGCAGCCAGAATGTTCAAGACAGAATTCACTGAGCAACAGACTGAACTTTTACATGGTATCCTCCTTTTCTTCCTTTGACCCATGGATTTGTTGATTCCAAAGCCTCTCTTCTTCCAACCAAAATGGTTACTGCTTAACGGAATACTCAATGCAGATTGTGCGTCGGTAGTCCCTTCCTACTGCCATTGGATTGGCCAGTGCTGATCACATAAGCAGCGCTGGACAAGCAATAAATGTCTTGGACCATCGATGCACTGTGCGTCGGGTAGCCTGAAAAGATGGCAGAAAAAGGGAAGTGGATAGTCATTGTATGTTTATTTGCACCAATTAACAACTATGGCTTTCTAGTCTAGATGTCTGGCCCAGTTAGAGTATCCTCAAAGAAAGACTTGAGGATTATTATGCACTTTTGTTACCACATCCGGCTACCAACAAGCCTTCCTATTTGCCAGCTGAAAACAGCTGAGCGGCACGCTCGGCTATTTTCGGAATCCTTGTAGAAATCGATGGGGGGCGCGGCCACCTCTCCCATTAATTTCTATAGGGCCAACAGAAAGATATGTGCAGGTCCTACCTATCAGACAATGGGGGCATTTCCTAGCAAACTGCCCCCCCCCCATTGTCTGAGTTGATACAACCCCTTTAATGTTTGGCACTCTAGCTGCTGTGAAGCTACAACACCCAGCAAACACTTACTTGGCCTTTCTTAAACTCCCAGTGAAATGAAAGGAGGATTTTGAGATCTGTAATTTCAGAACAGCTGGAACGCAGTAGATTACTGATCCCTGATGTAATATTACACACGTGTTCCTGCGTCTGCTTGTGTGTATCCACATTGCTATGATGAGATTGGCACAGAGCGTGTACCTACTGTAATCAACTGCAGTCAGCCAAATGGAATGTTATTTCAGAAAATGACCTATTAAGTCAAGTTTTTTTGTTTAAAAAACAAATTTTGATACTTAATTTTACATTTCAATATCTATATTTAAGCTAAAACGAAAAAATCCTGCAGTTTTCATACTGGCCACTAAGTCTAAATGGCACCACTTCTTGGTCTGTCCAGATCACTTTACTGCAGTTAGCTACTTATCTATACACAGGCATTACATAATTACAAACAGTATTAGAATAACAGATAAGACAGGATCCATCATTCACAATAGCTGATTGTCAGAGCTTTTCTATGCTTCCCTTATACAATGACCTCTGCACAGGACACAGATCATGTCTAGAAACATCTCCCATAGAAGTCAGAGGTCCCCTCCTGACCATTGTGTCTATGGCCCATGTGGCTGCCGTAAAGCGATTTTCTTAAAGGGAATCTGTCAGCACCAAAATGGATCATAAACCGCCAGCAGTACCTTATAGCTGTTAACATCTGGCTTCTAATGATCTTGTGTAAGATGTCTGAGGCGCAGGATCGCTGCAAAACAACTTATTCCCCCACAGATCGTATGCAAATGAGGCTTCCTTGCTTTGTCTAGGTAAGCACGCCCCCTAACCGCCCCCTCTTTTGTTAGATTGACAGCCCGCAGCGCGCCTGTGATGGCACAAGTTGCGCGCATGTGTAGTGCACCGCTGAAACCTGGTTAACAATGGCAGCCGGAGACAGGATCGCGCCTTTCCAAGGAGCGCACCGCGATTGTGCGAGACTTATGCGATCCCAGCCACACTGCAGGCTGTTAATCTAACAAAAGAAGAGACTGTTAGGGGGCGTGCTTACCTTGACTCGAAGCAAGGAAACTCGGGCGAGATTTTCTGTAGGGGCATTTCTTCGGCAGAGCTGAGGAGCTTGACTCGGAGAAAATATGACTCTTCTCTGGTCAAGCATGTAAGATATGACTCTTCTGTTAGCATAAAAGGCGGGAAAGCGTTATAGGGCGGTAAAATAGGACGGGTTAGTCCTGAGAAGATTATGGATCGCTGTAAACAAGCATTAAGGTACATTTGGTTTTGTCAGAACATGATGACAGGTTCCCTTTAATCCTTACTAACTGCTGTTAAGAACAGCTCCGGCAAGATGGCCGCCTCCCATAATCATGTTCAGGAAATAGAATAAATCGGAAAATAAACTGATTAGAAAAAAGGATATCACTATTCGATGACATCTTCTTTCAACAAAGTTCAGTCTAGTCATGGCCAAAAGTCAGGTTTTTGCAGTGTTTACTGCTTCAATGTTTTTGGATCTTTTTGTCAGATGTTACTCTGGTACACTTAACGCATTTCATATGTTTTATTAAATTTTTATTGAGAAATACATGGTCTATGTGACAACTCAGTATTTCCGGTGTTGACCCTTTTTCAAGATTTCTGCAGTTTGCTTTGGCGTACTGGATATCCGCTTGTAGGCCAAACCCTGTTGGGCAACCCATTCTTGCCTAATCGGTGCTTGGAGTTTATCACAATTTGTGTTTTTATTTGTCCACCCTCATTTTGAAGATTGACAGGTTCTCAGTGGGATTGAGATCCTGGGAGTTTCCTGGCCATGAACTCAAAATTTCAATATTTTGTTCATTAAGGGTACTTTCACACTAGCGGCAGGACGGATCCGACAGGCTGTTCACCGTGTCGGATCCGTCCTGCCGCTATTTCGCCAGACCACCGCTCAGTCCCAATTGACCATAATGGGGACAGGGGCTCTGCCCCTGTCCCCATTATAGTCAATTGGGACGGAGCGGTGGTCCGGCGGCACGGTAAAATAACGGCAGGTTAGATCCGTCCTGCCGCTAGTGTGAAAGTAGCCTACTTAGCCTAAGTAGCCTACTTGGTTATGGCTTTTCCCTTGTGACATGGTGCTCAATCATGCTGGAAAAAGCCTCATTTATCACCAAATTACTCCTGAAAGGTTGGGTATAGTTGCTCTTGGAGGATGTTTTGATACTATTCTTTATTCAGGGCAAAATCTTGAGTGAGCCAATTCCCTTGGATGAGAATCAGCCCCATACACGAATGGCTTTGGGAGGCTTTACTGTTGGCATGACACAGGACTGATGGTATCGCTCACAGGAATTTTGCCAGATGTCCCAAACAGTCTGAATAGGCTTCATCAGAGAGAATCACCTTACTGCAGTCCAATCCCTGTGCTTCCTGCAGAATGTCAGTCTGTCCTTGATGTTTTCTTGGTGTGAAGTGCCTTCTTTGCTGCCCTTCTTGACACCAGGCCATCCTCCAAAAGCATTCGCCTCATTGTGACTGAACCGTAATGCATCCTGAGACCATTGCCATTGGAAAATGAAACAAGCTGCAAAATAAGCCACCCTGCAGCTCTATTGGATGGAAACATTTGAAAGTTAAAGGGGTTGTCACTTCAGCAAGTGGTATTTATTTAGAGAAAGTTTATACAAGGCACTTACTAATATTATTGTCCATATTGCTTCCTTCAGTCTGGATTAATTTTTCCATCACACTATACACTGCTTGTTTCCATGGTTACGACCACCCTGCAATCAATCAGCGATGGCCGTGCTTGCACACTGTAGAAAAAAGTCCAAGCCTCTCTGGTGGCCAGGAGCGCACATAGGCTGGTGCTTTCCCCTATAGTGTACAAGCACGGCCACCGCTGATGGATTACACGGTGGTCACAACTTCAAGATATGAGTAGTTTGTGATGGAAAAAATTAATCAAGCAAAGGAGGCAATATGGGCAATTGCAGTACGTTAGCAAGTGTCTTGTACTGACTCTGATAAAAGCAATTTACTGAAGTGAGCCAACACATTTAATGCTACCTGCACAAGTAGCGTATTTGTATTCAGAAGGCCGTGTATAATGCATACTATTTATTGCTGGATTAGTGTGGTTTTTGGTGCTGATTTTCTGTTTAAAAACCCCATTTTAGGGCCTTTGCACGTGAACGTATGCCCTCTGAGATGTACGGTCCGTGAGTGGGCCATATGTCCCGAAGCCGCATTGATCGTGCACACGGGAGTACACAGCATTATGGATTACAATGATGCTCTGCATGTCGGGCTGCCTGCGGGGCTATTGTCCCGCACTCATAAGATCATATCATCATATATATTCCGTGATGGAAAACTCGCTTGTGAAAGAGGCCTTTCACAGTGTAATACACTAACAAGCAATGTTTGTAAACCTACAGTTTACTGTCCTGTGTAATGCGCAAGGTGAACGCATAGCGCCCGCACTGAATCCTGACCCATTCATTTCAACGAGTCTGTGTACATGAGTGTTTTTTTTTTTTTTCACGCAGCAGTTCTGCGGTCCTTCTGTACTCAGCAATTTTTCAGTTTCCCATATGTCTGAAGCCAAAGTAAATACAGTCTATCTTTGTCCCACAGTTTGGTATCTTTATGGCTTTGTAAAATTAGGCTATGGAGTCAGATACACCCCTCGAAGAATCGTAGCTGACCTCCCCACTTTCTAAATGTGGCATGAGCGCTGTAAAATAGCGAAGTCGCAAATTTTTGCACAAAAAATGTATACCTTTTTACCCCAGAAGATCAGTGTACAGGGTGAAAAGTCCTACTTCCCATCATAAGAAATTTGTACTCCATCAAAAACTACATTGTTTAACCCCATAAGGACCCTGCCATATTTCATCTTAAGGACCAGGCCATTTTTTGCAAATCTGACATGTCACTTTATGTGGTGATTACTTTAAAAATTACTTATCCAGGCTATTCTGAGATTGTTTTCTCGTCACATATTGTACTTCATGACAGTGGTAAAAATGAGTAAATTAAGTCATTTTTATTTAAAAAAATAATTTACCAACAAATTATAAAAAATGTCAATGTATCTACTTTTTATAATAGTAATAACTCCAAAAATAGTTATTACTTTACATTCCCCATATGTCTACTTCATATTTGGATCATTTTGTGAATGCAATTTAATTTTTTTGGGAACGTTAGAAGGCTTAGAAGTTTAAAAGCAAATCTTGAAATTTTTCCTAAAATTTCCAAAACCCACTTTTTAAGACCAGTTCAAGTCTGAAGTCATTGTGAGGCATACATTATAGAAACCACCCAAAAATGACCCCCCATTTTTAGAAACAACACCCCTGAAGGTATTCAAAACTGATTTTACAAACTTTAACCTTTTAGGTGTTCCACAAGAATTGATGGAAATTAGAGATGAAATTTCTGAATTTCACTGTTTTGGCAGATTTTCCATTTTAATCCATTTTTCCCAGTAACAAAGCAAGGGTTAACAGCCAAACAAAACTCAGAGTTAAAGAGGACCTTTCACTAGTATAGAAACTAAAAACTAACTCTATCTGTGGGCAGAGCGGCGCCCAGGGGTCCCCCTGCACTTACTAGTATGCCTGGGCGCCACTCCGTTCCCCCGGTATAGGCTCTGGTGTCTCAGCTCCGTCTGTTGTACTGAACTGATTTTTTTGTAGGAGGCGTGTCCCTTGCTGCAGCACTGGCCAATCGCAGCGCACAGCTCATAGCCAGGCACACATATAGGTTATCTCTGATCTCCAGACAGCTAACACTCACTCTTTATAGCTCCATTCTCATCTTGGGGTACTTCAACACTAGCGTTGTTAGAATCCGCCCAGCAGTTCCAGATGCGTTTTTTTTCTTTCTGGTTTTGAGACCCTTTACTGGATTTCAATACCGGGAAAGAATAACGCTAGTGTGAAAGTACCCTAACTGATAAAAAAAAAATGGCTTAAATAAGTGTTTGAACTGTTATTAGTTCAGAGGTAACTGCTATATGTAGCTGTCAGGTGACATCTCAAAGTGAAAGATGCTCACAGCTAGGCTGCAATTTAACAGTTAACGAGAAATTTCTTTAATACATTTATTTTGTTTAGTCCAAAATAAGTAAAATGCAGTGATAAAAATGGCCATGAAGGTGTTTGGAGACCTTTTAACATATACATCTTTGAACTAGATAAGGAGTAGTTGTCTATAGCTTTCTTATTGTAGTCTATATATTGAATTAATCCAATAAATTAGCAGGACAACAAGCTGGCGTCTCTCTATGGAGGACAGCAGTCTGCACACAATTTTATTTTTTGGCCTTAAGCCAATGACATGTCCAAATTGTCCAAAACTCCTTCCAGTTGCATTCCATTGTTCTCCCATTACTAGAAATAACTATTTTGATCCACAGTACAGAAGAGACAAACACTATGGTTTCAGGAATTTCTCTAATAAAGATTCACTGACAGTAAGGGAAAATGGGAAGGCACTGAGCTGCAGGGTGTTTAAAAAATAAAGTATTTTGATTATACAGTCATTTATGCTTATATTTTCACAAGGCGGACCGTCCTTTGTGTTTCAAACTGGTAAGCATTGTAATTTTGGATCAATTTGTCATTAAAAAACCCTGTCAGAGCAGTTTTGTACAACTGCTGACTACACTAGGTGAGGGCAGGGTAGAGCAGGACATACCTAAGAGTTTTTTTTTTTTTGTATCAGGAGTTGTGTTCATATTAAGTTTTATTCTGCCAAGTTCTGTTCTTGAAAGTACACTTCATGGTAAAGTGCTCTGTATTGAGCTGCTTAGCAGTAGCACCCCCCCCCCCCATTCTGAGAACACTACAGCTGTCACTCAGCAGAGGGGAGGGGCAGTGCAATTAAGGAGGAACGTCACAAGAAGCTTAGTCTCCTGGGCACTTGCAGGAGTGGAAATTTGCAGAATAAACTTTCCTATTCACTTTTCTGTTTTTACAGGTTGCATGGTCAAACTGCTGTCAGACTCCCTTTAAAGGGGTTGTCTCACATTAGTAAGTGCCTTGTATTAAATTTAGTCTACATAATAAATCCCATTTGCTGATTGTCCATGTTGCCTCCTTTGCTGGCTGGATTCATTCTTCATTGCGTTTTACATTCCTCGTTTCTACGAGGTGCCCATGTGCGCTTTCACAATCCTGACCACCAGAGACCAGCTCTTTTTCCTATAGTGTTCAAGCACAGCCACCACTGCTAAATTGCAGGGTGGTAATAACCCCTGGATATGAGCAGTGTATAATGCGACTGAAAAATGAATCCAGACAGGAAAGGAGGCAATATGGATAATAACAATACATTAGTAAGTGCCTTGTATTAACCTTCTCTACATGATAAATGTCATTTGCTGAAGTGAGACAACCCTTTTAAAGATTTTCTCCAGCATATGTTAATTAAGCTTAGTGTACTGACTGGTAAAAAATACTTAGTGTGGCAGTATGGACGTCTGTGTACACACTAAGATTTCTACTACTTTCAAAGTGTCCTCCATTAAAGCATTTTTAAAGCTCAGATTGAGCAGAATTTCTTCATCCCAGAGAACCTGAAATGGTAAAGTCTGTTTAATAGCAATGTACATGGGATTTTTTTTTCATATGGGAAGCTACACTGATCTTGACAGCTGCTTGGGGTTTCTGAGTTCAACAGCCCTATGTGGTAAAGGGGGGTTAAAAAAAATCATGTCTCCACTTTTTCCTCCGCAGCGGTGGCGACCGAGGTGGCTTCAAAAATTTTGGTGGTAAGTGCCCAGAAAAACTCGGTGGAATTCCTGTTGCATTGAACAGGACTCCTCAGCTTGTTTCAGGCCAGTAATAAGTGCTGTCGTATCTCTGTGAGCAAAGATACATTCAAAAGGCAAGTGTGCGGACTGCTTCTAGGGTAAGGACTGTGAAGAGAATCTTCCAGCACTGCTTTTCTACTTAATCTATTGCTGCTGAAAGTTCATTGCTGGATCATTTGCTCATTGTATTGTTAAAGCAAGTTGCTCCAGAATTTTGGTTTTCAACAATTAGGAGAAAACTAATCCTAAAGTATATTCTATACAAGGATCCCATGGTTGCTTCTGTGTATCTAAACCATTAAGCTAGCAGATGCTTCCTAATTTGAACTTAGTGCCTCTTATATAAAAAAGTCATGCTGTGAAAATTGGAGACTTTGTCCTATTTGTTGGTCCGACTTGTTTTGGGAATGTAATGTCAAATGTGGAATTTTCATAAATTTAGTACTATTGACCATCCATGAAGCAGATAGCATTGTCCTTTAAAAATCTTGATTCTGACTGCTTCATAAGCTATCTATTCAGGTTAGGGTCCATTCACACGTCTGTGGTGTGTTGCGGACCCGCAAAATGCGGATCCGCAACACACCCGGCCGGCACCCGCTATAGAAATGCCTATTCTTGTCTGCAGCTGTGGACAAGAATAGAACATGTTCTATCTTTTGCGGAGCTGCGGACCGGAAGTTCGGGGCCAAAACCCGGAAGTTTGGGGCCGTGCTCTGCAAATGCGGAAGCGGAGAGCACATAGTGTGCTCTCCACTTCACGTACGGGCCCATAGAGAATGAATGGGTCCGCACCCATTAAGCAAAATTGCGAAACAGGTGCGGACCCTTTTGCAGACGTGTGAATGAACCCTTAAACTGTGTTTCTTGTGCATTGTAAGAAAATAAAATCGGTCCCAATTTGCTTTAACTCACGGTTGAGGTACCCCTTATGTGCATTGGGTACTAGCGACCTGTAGTAGCATTTAGTATTTTATTTGTATAGGCAGCCAACAGATATTATGACCGTGCTTAGCTGTGAATAATTTAGTTCAGAAGTGCACTTTTTGGTTTCCCATAACAATATCTAAATTTTACTGAGTGGAATGGAGCAATTCACAAGATTAAGCTACCTGAACACAAATGAAATGTTCTTGTGGGGGTAGGCAAAAGGGTTTTCCAGCCTCCGGTTGATGGCCTTTCCTAAAGTTAGGTTACCAATATTGGGTTGGTGAGAGATTAAGTCCCAGTATCCCCACCTATCAGCTGACTAAGGCCCCATGCACATGACCATATCTGTTTTTCGATCTGCAAAAAGCATACTGGCAATGGGTGTCATGCATTTTGCCATTCCGCCCCATGTTAAAGCTCTGTCACCAGGATCAACCCCATTAAACCAGACATGCTGCCGGGTAGGGCTCATCATGCTGATTAACACAATACCTATCTTATATCTGTATGGTAAACAGCTCCAGAGATATCTGCCTTCTTATTCATATGCAAATAAGCAATTTAAGCACTCCGAGGCGGAGCTGAATATTCTGAGCATTGCTATGTAATACCCCCATCTGCATATCATATACACTATGTACTATAGCTTCACCACACTGAGATCTGCCCAGAAAGCGAATCTACATATTAATTCTTTATTTACAAACCTAATATGATTATACAGGCCCCAGTAATTTGTGATGGCTCATAAGCATAGGAAAATAATACATCCCTATGTGGTAATGCTTTAGCTTGGTGGTATAGTGGTCTGCCTTGTATGTATGGGACATCTCTGGTTCAAGTTCCATGAGATGTTTTGTTTTTCTTTAAAACCATATTTAGAGGCTATACTAAAATAATATATAATCATATAATAATGCCATACTATACTGAAAATAGTGGTTTTACTGGTTTATTCATAGACCTTATCCCACATTACTGGTGTCTATATTCATATATTGTGCTTGTGAATAAAGCAGTAACATGTATATTAGGTTTCTGATATTAGGTTGCAGATCTCAATGTGAAGTTATAGTTCAGTGTGTATAATACACATGTACAGTAGATATGTATAAGCTCAGCCTGATGTCATACCCTGTCAATCAACGGGAGGGGCGTGTGCAGAGCAGTGCTCTAATTGCTCATTTGCATGAGTGTAAACACCTGTGTGCCAAAATGCATTGGTAAAAAAAGAAACATGCAAAAGCGCCATAAAAACTTACCAACAAACGCTGCATAGTGGAGACCTATGCAAGAAAAAAATGCCAGAGCTACTGTGACTTAAACACTGGCAAAAAATCCACCTAAGGCCTCATGCACACGGCCGTTGTTTTGGTCCGCATCCGAGCCGCAGTATTTGCGGCTTGGATGCGGACCCATTCACTTCAATGGGGCCGCAAAAGATGCAGACAGCACTCCATGTGCTGTCGGCATCCGTTGCTCTGTTCCCTGGCCTGCAAAAATTTTTTTTTACCTGTCCTATTCTTGTCTGTTTTGCGGACAATAGGCAGTTATATTAATGGCTGTCCTTGCCCTTCTGCAAATTGCGGAATGCACACTGACACCATCCGTGTTTTGAGGACCGCAAAGCACAAAGCATAAAAAACACCAATGCCAATAATGCCTGTTTGTCGTGCATTTCCCATTGACTTCCAGCAACCTTTTGGAGCTGGAATGTTTGCCAAAAACAGCAACAAAACAAACACCAAGAAAGTGAACCCAATGATTAAAGTGAATATCGTCTGTTTTATGCTGTCCTACATGAGATCATACCTGTTCTGAACACCAGGTCACTTATTTCTTTTTGTCCAGTCATTCTTATAATCCCCATTAAGCAGCCTTGCACCGGAGTTTACTCAATATAGAGCACAAGTTTTCTTATGTACAGTATGTATGCAGTGCATTTGGAAAGTCTTCAAGCCCTTTCACTTTTTGCACATTTTATTTTGCGGCGCTATGCTAAAATAAAAATTAAAAAATAAATCAAGTCTTTCCCTGTCATTCTATACGCAGTAGTAAAATAAGTGAAAACAATGTTTGAAATCTTTTGTTTATTTTTTAAAATGAAAAACTAAAATCTTGCATTGACTTAAGTATTCAGACTCTTTACTCAGTCCTTAGTTGAAGCCCTTTTGGTAGCAATTACAGCTTCCGGTCGTCTTGTGTATGATGCACATTTGGTTTTCTGCCATTCTACTCTGCAGATCCCCTCAAGCTCTGTCAGGTTGGATCTGGACAGTCGGTAGACAGCCATTTTCAGTTCTTTCTAGAGATGTTATATTGTGTTTTGTCAGGGCTCTGACTGGGTCAAATACATTCACATTTGTCCCTACGCCACTACTGTGTCTTGGCTGTGTTCTTAGTGTCATCTTGTTGGTAAGTGAACCTCCAGCCCAATCTGAGGTCCAGAGCACTCTGGATCAGGTTTTCATTTAGAATGTTCGCTGTAATTTGCTCCATTCAGATTTCTCTCAACTCTTGACCAGTATCCCCTTCCCAGCTGCTGAAAAAGCACCATGCTTCATTGAAGGGTTGATTAGCAGTGCCTGGTTTCCTCCAGACATGACACTTGGTATTCAGGGCAAAAAGTTCAATCTTGGTTTTGTCATACCAGAGAATCTTGTTTCTCAGTCTGAAAGTCTTTTAGGCCTCTTTCACACTTGCGTTGTCCGGATCTGGCGTGTACTCCACTTGCCGGAATTACACGCCGGATCTGGAAAAACGCAAGTGTACTGAAAGCATTTGAAGACGGATCCGTCTTCATAATGCTTTCAGTGTTACTATGGCAGCCAGGACGCTATTAAAGTCCTGGTTGCCATAGTAGTAGTGGGGAGCGGTATACTTAGTCCGTGTGGCTCCCGGGGCGCTCCAGAATGACGTCAGAGCGCCCCATGCGCATGGATGACGTGCCATGCAATCACGTGATCCATGCGCGTGGGGCGCCCTGACGTCACTCTGGAGCACCCCGGGAGCCGCACGGATGGTAAGTATACCGCTCCCCGCTACACTTTACCATGGCTGCCAGGACTTTAGCGTCCCGGCAGCCATGGTAACCACTCTAAAAAATGCGCCGAAACGACGTTTAGCTTAAGGCCGGATCCGGATCAATGCCTTTCAATGGGCATTCATTCCGGATCCGTCCTTGCGGCAAGTCTTCCGGATTTTTGGCCGGAGTAAAAAGCGCAGCATGCTGCGGTATTTTCTCCGGCCAAAAAACGTTCCGTTCCGGAACTGAAGACATCCTGAACGGATGAGACGAAGAGAAATGGGAGATCCCCAGAGCTAAATTCCAAGTGTTGGCGCAAAGGGTCTGAATACTCTACGTCCATTAGAAATTTTAGTTTTCCTTTTGAATAAATTTGCAAAAAACTTCTAAAATTGTGTCACTTTCTTAAGGCATATGGGGAAAAACATTATTTTTTAGCAAGGGTCACAACATAACAAAATGTGAAATAGTCTGAAGACTGTCCAAATGCATTTTGACTTACACTGGAGGTTCTCCCCCAGATTTTAAGAAACTGGGTAAAAAAAAAGTGACCCATCATTTTTGTTAGTGTCGTCCTCAGTACAACAACATAAAACTGGTGACCGATTCACTTTAAATGTTTCTACAAATGTATAAAAATATATTTAACGTGCTTGTTTTGTGTTGACTGTGCAGCAAGAGTAGGGTATATTTAGATAATGACTTTAAATGCTCTGCCCCTATATATTACGTTTTGTTTTCTATTTGGCGAGGAGGAGGGGTTAAACTTTGGCTCATAACCATAAAATTGGTTTTGTAAAAATGCATAAATGTTATCACTCATTGCAAGACTTTTTGGGTGGCTTTAGTTGCATTACTGGAAGAGAATCTCTAAAATGTAAAATTTTCCTTTTCCCAATATCTTGTTTTGTACTTTTTTCAGGATCTAAAGATTATGGTAATAAACCTGAGCAAGGTAAGAATAAGGTAACATGTAGCTGAAGTGGGTATGATTTCACAAGTGACCGGGTACTACTATAGCTGTGTTTTCATTTTTATAGATGATCAGGACAATTCTGACAATAACACGATATTTGTGCAAGGACTAAATGAAGATGCTGATTCAGATCAAGTGGCAGACTACTTCAAACAGATTGGCATTATAAAGGTGAAAGTGTTTAAAGTGCAAACATCCACGTTTTCATAATGGGATCATGTACTGAGGGCCTATTAGGGGTATATCCACAAGGGAAGTAACTTGTAGTAGCAAATCTGCATGTCGGATAGGCTGTTAATTTCACCCTTTACGTTTGAAACAGTAGTTTAGGGTTAAAAATAATTGTGAAACTTGTGATGCAACCTGTGTATTGTAAAGCTGTCCTCAGTAGACATACTCAATAGAACACACTAGCAGAGAGTTATAAAGCTTTCCTGTTGCACCTAATAGTCTGTTGGTAGAGCGTGGGACTTGGCTGCGCTACCCCCACTCCTATTTACAGAACGCAGCTCTTGACACGAATGCGTAGCGAGCTCTCCCTCGCTACAGAAGTTCTGAAAATAGCTGTTAGCACGCTTGGCTATTTTCGGAAGTCTCATAGTAGCAAATGGAGCGCACACCATTAAGTGAATCCAACTGTTTGCCGCAATGGGACTACCAGAAATAGCAAGTCAGCACATACAGTGGTGAATGGAGGGTTGCCGCGCATGGGTTCACGTCAGGGTTCCCATTCTGGAGATGGGTGCGGGGTCCCACGTCTTTCTGACATTGATGGCATTTCCTAGCAATATGCCATCAATGTTTCAGATGGGGGGGGGGGGGGGGGGTTGTGTCTGAATCACATTTATATAATTGGAACAAGGCGGCAGTGCTATGAAAAATACGGCATTCAATGTTTACATCACTTTGCGATGCCTTACTGAGAAGGCTGCAGTACCTCGACCTCTTCCAACAGCTCATCAGTGGGGGTGCTGAGTCTAAACCCCACCTATCTGATATTGATTGCCTGTCCTAGGGTAGAAATCTGAGTTATCCAGTTTAGTTAGGGAACTTGTCACGTTGAACATGGTGTCTGAGCACAGCATGCTATAGAGGGGGGGAAAAAGCTGAGCAGATTGATAGTTTTGTGGAAAAGGGGAAATATTCAGTAAAACTTGTATTTCGTTGATTTAAATTCCCGCTCATTCTGGGCTTCGAAGTCAGGGAGACAGTCCCATCAGTGATCGACAGCCTTCCCTCTGACTGTGTATACAGAGATGGCTGTCAATCACTGATAGGACCGCCTGCTTCACTTTGATTTAAATTCCTGCTCTTTTGGGACTAAGTCAAGGAGGCGGTCCTATCAGTGACTGACAGCTATCTCTGTATACACAGTCATAGAGGGGAGGCTGTCGATCACTGATAGGACCGTCTGCTGGACTTCAAAGCCCAGAATGAGCAGGAATTTAAATCAATTAAATACAAGTTTTACAGAATTTTTCCCTGGAAAATTATGTATCAGTCTACACTGCACTTTCATAGTTACAGGTACTCTTCTAAATGCTATAAAGCATTTTACTAAATGGTGAAGATTTCAAAGTGCATCCCAGTTAGGAGAACACAGAGTTACACTTCCTATTTTTGCAGACTAATAAGAAGACCGGAAAGCCAATGATAAACATTTACACTGACAAGGAAACTGGCAAGTCCAAAGGAGAAGCAACTGTTTCATTTGATGATCCTCCTTCAGCCAAAGCAGCCATAGATTGGTTTGATGGTAAGAAGTTATTGCTTTTGCCAATATTGTTTTTTCAGTAAGTGTGATTTACACTATTGTATATGGATTGTGCCAACTTGCTTAATGACAGCTACGGTGATTTACTGTACTTTTCACACAGGAAAAGAATTTATGGGCAATGCTATCAAAGTCTCTTTTGCCACTCGGCGGCCTGAATTTTTGAAAGGGGGAGTAAGTGCTCCTGGTGCTGGTGCTGGTGGTGGAGGTCGACGAGGAGGTGGTAAGTAATGGAACCAGTCTGAAGTTATTGTGCTTTATGAAATGTTGTAGTTTATTTTAGGTAATTTGATGAGTCGCTCCCGGAGATATGCAAATGGTATAATGTAGATGTGCCAAGTATTCCTACCTGTCTGGTGCCTACAGACCAAGGACATAAGATAGAAAAAGAAGAAAATGGAGCTCATAGTACCAAAAAGTAAAAATATGCTTTATTTGAACATAATTAAAAGATATACATAAATAGAAAGACAAGTAAATATTATGGTGACAGGTGATAGAAGAGCAAATACTCACCTAAGGAGGACAGTGTGCTGAATTACCCAGGATGGCGCTACCCCAGGGTAGCGCGCTCCTGGGTAACTCAGCACTCTGTCCTCCTTAGGTGAGTATTTGCTCTTCTATCACCTGCACGGCATTTTGACTTTGGCGTTTTACCACACCTGGTCTCCACTGTGGTTTGTTGTTTACTCCTCATATTGCACTTGCCAAACAAACCTTGGTTTATTGCCGTGCAGGTCTGCTTGTTGACTACTGACTCACCTATGTATTTTGGTTCTTACCTTGCTATCGGGTCATAGGTTGGTCATTGTACCCAGTATCTTTCCTTGACCCATACATTGATATTTTACAATTGACGTGTGCCATCCCATTCACTTTTTTAAGTGGCATAATATTTACTTGTCTTTCTATTTATGTATATCTTTTAATTATGTTCAAATAAAGCATATTTTTACTTTTTGGTACTATGAGCTCCATTTTCTTTTTCTATTTCACTCGGGAGCTTGTACAGAGTTACAAATCACGGGTGTCCTCTGTGGTCATATTGGGTGGGCATTGTCCTTCACCCTCCTGGGACCCCCTGGGTCTTTTTTGTTTTTTTCAAGGACATAAGATGTATGAACTGAAGGTAGGGTGCTCAAAGGTATACATAAGTGAGTATTTCTCGCCCTTCCTTGGGGGACACAGACCTTGGGTATAGCTCAGCTCCCTAGGAGGCGTGACACTAAGTAAAACTGTTAAGCCCCTCCTCCATCAGCTATACCCTCAGCCTGGAGATAGAGGCTACCAGTTTTAGCTTAGTGTCCAAGGAGGCAAGACACTCCCTGCTACTGCAGGGCTGTTTTCTCCTTGTTATTTTTACTTTTTCTTCTAATTTTGTTATTTTATTTTTTCCTAGGGATACCAGAGACGCATTAGACCTCTCTGCTCTCCCGGGGTTGAGCTGCGCCAGTGCCAACTTATCTGCACTGCTGCCTCCCCCACAGAAGCAATAGGAGGATCTGGGCAGCAATGGCTCCCCTACATCCCGCCAGCTAGGGGGTCGCCCGCACGCCAAGCCCCTCTTCCAGCTTCCTGCCACTGCGGTGCCAGTGGCTGAAGGGGCGACCCTGCTGGAAAGGACTGAGGGTGAAGACGTCGGACGGTGAGATGGCTATTCCAGCCCATACCCCGTCCCTATCTGCAGCATCTACCCCTCTGGGTAAGGGGGGCACCCGTGGTCGCTCATTCTGAGCGCTCATCTGCAGGACAATGCAGCACAGCAGCATCCTCAGCACCCCCATGCCGTTCCCCCCCACGCTGCTATCTTTCTCTCTCCCCCCCCCCCCCCCCCCCTCATTCGGGGCTGACTCCATTTTTTCTCTTCTCTCTCTCCCCCTTCCCGCCGAGACCGGGGGGCGGGGCTTAGCGGTCCCGGCAGGGGGCGGGGCTTACGCGCGCGTCATTTTGGGGGCGGAGCTACGTTCTCCTTCACAGGAGACATTTCAAGCGCTGGAGGGGGCGGAGCTTGTTCCCCGCGCTTTCTGCTGAGGTTTCCCGCGCTTCCTCACTCCTGACAGGAAGCTGGGACACGGTGGGGGACTCTAACCTCCTGTGTACATCGCTCGGCTTCTGTGGGCGCTCTCTGCTGCTCTCTGCTGCTCACTGCTGTTCATTGCTTCTCTGCTGCTGCTGATCTGGGCCATCTCCTGACGTTCTTCTGAGGCACTGGTAGGACAGTTAACCCTCTCCTAACCCTCCTGGTCATAGCTGCTATAACCCTTTGTGGTCTCTATATTAGAGTACAACCACACTTCAGCATGTCAGATCCCACAGGTGCCCCCAAACCCTGGTACCATGCCTGTACCGCCTGTAAGGAACTTTTTCCGCGTGGGCAATCTGAGCCGCATTGCCTTGCATGTCAGGCCCCGGTGCAGGGCCCGCTTCCCTGCTGCGCCCCCCGGTGCCTCTGAACCCCCTGACTGGGCTAGGTCTCTGTCTCAGGCGGTGGAAAGCCTTACACACGTAGTGGGCCGTCTCGTGGATAGACCGCCTCTCCCGCAGGCTGCCACAATCCCTGTCGCACCCGCTGGGACTACCGTTTCTGCCGCCCCCACTGGTTCCCTGCCTCCCAGCGAATCTTCCAGGGCCCGGCATACTCAGAAACGTTCAAGGGTTGAGCGCACATCTTCTCCAGATGCTTCGCTCTCTCCGCCATGCGTGCGAGCTCAGTCAAGTCTATCCTCTCAAAGGGATACGCTTTCTGAGGGAGAACTGGCGGATTCGGAGGTGGACATGGACTCAGAGCTTCCGTCCAAATTGGCGTCCGCGGTGGAGCATCTTGTCACTAGCATCCGTGATACCTTTCAGCTACACGATGACCCCCCCCAGCTCTGAACAGGCCGGCGTGTCCTTTCTCCGCCCCAAACAGGCCTCCAAGGTTTTTCCCATACACGCTGATTTTTCTTCTGTGGTATCCAAGGCTTGGACTCGGCCTAACGTCCGCTTTATTACACCCAAAAAGCTGGACATTTGTTATCCCTTTCCAGCGGATTCTGTGACCACGTGGACATCCCCGCCTAAGGTTGATCCTCCCGTGGCTCGCCTGTCCAAAAGCACTACTATTCCTGTACAGGACGGATCTTCCCTCCAGTCTGTTGAGGACCGTCGTACGGAATCCCTCTCCAAGGCCATATTTACTGCCTCTGGTTCGGCCCTTAGACCGGTCTTTGCCTCCGCCTGGGTTGGCAAAGCGGTCTCTGAATGGGGTTTGCAACTGGAACGGGAGTTAGGGTCGGTCGTCCCTGTTCAGGACCTCCGTTCCTTAGCCCAACTAATTGTTCAGGCCGGAAAATTCGTCTGTGAGGCCTCCCTTGATGCGGGTGCCCTCATTGCCCGTTCCTCTGCCCTGGCAGTTTCTGTCAGGAGGGAACTCTGGCTGAAGGTTTGGGCGGCGGACGCCGCTTCCAAACGCTCTTTGGCCGGCCTACCATTCACGGGTTCCCGCCTGTTCGGAACCCGTCTGGACGAACTTATATCAGAGGCCACGGGTGGGAAGAGTACTCACCTCCCCCAGTCCAGGCCAATGGGCGCCCCCCGTGGTCGCGCTGGTTCGTCCCGTTTTCGGTCCTTTCGCAAGCCCACCGGGTCTAGACCCGCGGCCAGTTCTTCTTCCTCTGGCCCAGCCCAGGATAGACGCAAGAAGCCGTTTTTTCGGACGCAACCTACCTGGCGCAAGTCCCAGCCTGCACGGGCTCCCACAGGCCAGCAGCCCTCTGCCTGAAGGTGCGCCCCCACCCACCCGGGTGGGGGGCCGCCTTCTCCTATTCAGGAACGTATGGCGGGCCCACATCTCAGACGCATGGGCGCTCGAGATTGTATCTTGCGGATACAAAATCGAATTTGCGTCCATTCCGCCAGACCGTTTCTTCCGATCCCGTCCTCCGCGAGATCCCGTACGAGTGGCCGCCTTCTTCGCGGCCATTCACTCTCTAATGGACAAGGGTGTCGTCGCCCCCGTGCCTCCGACGGAAAGGTTCAGGGGGTTCTACTCGAACCTCTTTGTGGTTCCCAAGAAGGAAGGCTCAGTGCGTCCGATCTTGGACCTAAAACGCCTGAACCGTTTTCTCCGACTGCAGAGATTCCGGATGGAGTCTCTCAGGTCCGCAGTGGCCTCCCTGGAAAGAGGGGATTTCATGGCCTCAATCGACATTCAGGATGCATACCTCCACGTTCCGGTTGCTCCATGTCATCACCGCTTCCTGCGCTTCGCGGTGGGGGGCGATCACTTCCAATTCGTCGCCCTTCCCTTTGGTCTGGCGACGGCTCCTCGAGTGTTCACCAAGGTCCTGGCCCCTGTCTTGGCCCTTCTACGTTCAAGAAGTGTTTTTCTTCTCCCATACTTGGACGACATCCTGGTCAAGGCACCCTCCTTCTCTCAGACATCCCGCAGTGTGGAACTCACTCTGGAGACCCTGACGCGGTTCGGTTGGATTATCAACCACCCCAAATCTTCCCTTACCCCCTCCAGACGGCTGATCTTCCTGGGGATGCTCCTGGATACAGAGTTGGCGGAGGTCCGCCTTCCGTCGGACAAGCGTCTGGCCCTTCGCGGGTCGGTTCGCAGTCTCCTCCATCACCGCCCTTCCCTCAGATCCAGCATGCGGTTGTTGGGAAAGATGGTTGCCTGTTTCGAAGCGGTGCCGTTCGCACAATTCCGATCCCGCACCTTTCAGAGGGCAATTCTGTCGGCCTGGGACAAATCACCGAGGAGTCTGGACAGGACCTTTCTTCTGCCTCCCCTGGCTCGGGCTTCCCTCGGCTGGTGGTTGCATATCCCTCTAAGGGGGAAGTCCTTCCTTCCACTGAACTGGCTGGTGATTACCACAGATGCCAGCTTACGGGGGTGGGGGGGGGGGGGGGGTTTTCCCTCCCCGGTCCGTCCAGGGCGTTTGGTCTCTATCGGAGTCCAGACTTCCAATCAATATTCTGGAACTGAGGGCGATTCTTCTGTCCCTCAGACACTGGACCCATCTGCTGAGGGGCCACCCTGTTCGGATCCAATCGGACAATGCCACGGCTGTGGCATACATAAACCATCAGGGAGGCAGCGATGCAAGAGGTGACCCTCATTCTCCTCTGGGCGGAGACGCACGTGCCGGCCTTATCTGCGATTTACATCCCGGGGGTGGACAACTGGGCGGCGGATTTCCTCAGCCGGTCCACCATCGACCCGGGAGAATGGTCCCTGCACCCAGAGGTGTTCGAAGCCCTTTGTCTTCGCTGGGGTCGCCCCGACGTGGACCTCATGGCCTCCAAATTCAACCACAAGGTCCCCCTATACCTGGCCAGGGCACGGGACCCGAAGGCATACGGCGCCGACGCGCTCGTCCTTCCGTGGCGTGAATTCTCCCTTCTGTACGTCTTTCCTCCTTTTCCCCTCCTGCCACGGGTTCTTCGGAGGATCGCGGCAGAGGGCGTCCCCGCGATTCTAATCGCCCCGGATTGGCCCCGCCGGTCTTGGTACGCCGACCTAATGTTGCTGTTGGCAGACGCACCGTGGCCACTGCCCTCCAGGGAAGACCTTCTCTCTCAGGGACCGATCTTCCACGAGCATTTAGGCTCGCTACGTTTGACGGCGTGGCTATTGAGACCGCCGTCTTAACGCGACGGGGTTTCTCCGCGGACGTAGTCCGCACCATGATCCGGGCTCGTAAGCCCGTATCCTCTAGGATCTACTATCGGGTTTGGAGGTCCTATCTGGGGTTCTGTGAGTCCCGGAGCGTCCCACCTCTCCGGTTTTCTCTTCCCACAATCCTGTCCTTCCTCCAGTCGGGTCTGGACCTGGGGCTGTGCCTCAGTTCTCTGAAGGGTCAGATTTCGGCGCTGTCTATTCTTCTCCAGCGTCCCCTGGCCCCTCTAGGGCCAATTAAGACCTTCTTACAAGGGGTGGCTCACTCTGTTCCGCCGTACCGCCCTCCAGTTCCTTCCTGGGACCTGAATGTGGTGCTCTCGGCGCTCCAATCAGCCCCCTTCGAGCCTTTACGGGAGGTCTCCCTTCGCCTTCTGTCCTGCAAGGTCATCTTTCTTGTGGCCGTCACGTCTCTCCGACGGGTGTCGGAGTTAGCGGCTCTTTCTTGCTCCGAACCTTTCCTGATCTTCCACCAGGATAAGGTTGTGCTTCGGCCTGTCCCCCGACTTTCCTGCCAAAGGTGGTCTCTGCCTTTCACATCAATGAGGACATCGTCCTTCCGTCGCTCTGTCCCTCTCCTTCCCACCCCAGAGAACGGGAACTGCACCGTCTGGATGTGGTCAGGGCGTTGAGGATTTACTTGGAGGTCACCGGGTCCTTTCGGCGCACGGACTCCCTGTTTGTGGTTCCAGAGGGTTGGCGGTCTCCAAGGTGGCTATTGCCCGTTTCATTAAACTGGCGGTGTCTGAGGCTTATCGAGCCAAGGGCAGACCTCCGCCTTTCGGCGTCACTGCTCATTCCACCAGAGCAGTCGGAGCTTCCTGGGCGCAGAGGCATCGGGCCTCGGCTGAACAGTTGTGCAAAGCAGCCACTTGGTCCTCTCTGCACACTTTCACAAAGTTCTATAGGGTGCATACGCATCCATCAGCGGATGCTGCTTTGGGCCGCCTGGTTTTGCAGGCAGCGGTTTCCTGATGCTCTGGTGTTCCGCCTTGGGTTTGTGGTCCCTCCCTTCTTGGACTGCTCTTGAACGTCCCAAGGTCTGTGTCCCCCAAGGAAAATGGGCGAGAAAAGGAGATTTTTTGTATAACTTACCAGTTAAATCTCTTTCTCGCTCTTCCTTGGGGGACACAGCACCCACCCTTCTGTGTTTGGTTACAGGGTTATGGTCTGGCGCCCCGTTGGGTTGCTGGCTGGTTGTTTCCGTTATTGGTTGTTATCCTTTCACTACTTGGACACGCAACTGGTAGCCTCTATCTCCAGGCTGAGGGTATAGCTGATGGAGGAGGGGCTTAACAGTTTTACTTAGTGTCACGCCTCCTAGGGAGCTGAGCTATACCCAAGGTCTGTGTCCCCCAAGGAAGAGCGAGAAAGAGATTTAACTGGTAAGTTATACAAAAAATCTTTTTTTTTTTTTTTTTTAAAAGATTATAGTTTATTATAGTACAAATGGATAATGCACAAAAAATTTATACAAAATACACATAGAAAATAAAGGTACAGACAAAATAACATCATATAATATGTAAGCCAGTCCAGTAATTCATAAATCTCATTTGCATAAAAAGTAAAGCAAGATAATAAATATACAATGGACCCAGCCGTTAACTCTACATCGTGCACGCAGCCACTTTATCTCCGGATGAAACACTCCCCTTTGAGGTGAGAAGCGGTTTTATGCCTGTGATAGCTAATCTCTGGCACTCCAGCTGTGGTAAAACTACAACTCCCAAGATGTGCCCTTGCTTGGCTGTTCTCAGAACTCCGTAGAAATGAATAGCGCTTGCTGGGAGTCGTAGTTTCACAAGATGTTAGCCATCCCTGAATCTATACCTACTATACTTGTGTTGGAGAACATTATCCCTTTGGACATATCACTTATTCCAGTGAAGGAGACAACTGAGTGTCTAACTAATTTTATGAATACATGTGTATTTGATTTATGGCCATAATTGCTTCTAATAATATGGATCCGATGGATACATCTCTCTGCTGGGCCGGCGGTGTATATTTTATTATCTTCACTTTTTGGGCAATTGTGAGTTTATACAAATTACTGGACTGGTTTACGTATTATACCATTATTGCATCTGTACCTTTTTTTGATTTATTTTTCATGTGTATTTGGTTTTAATTTGTGTTATCTATTTGTTCCATAATAAACTAATCTTTTACAAAAATACTCACTTTTTTAAATGTAGCCTTGGGTTCCCTACCATTTTCAGTTTAGGGTTTTCTATTTTTTGTTTTACATGGGTTACACTTTGTTTTAATTACTGTTTAAGTTTAAAGTGGTTGTTCTCCTTATGACCATTTGTACAGACCCAATACAGTGTCTGGTCCTGCGGTGGTAACTATACTTGATTAAATGAACGGGTGAATATGCACGTTAAAACTTAACCATTAATGGTCACCTTACGATTGAAAAATCCAATTTCCAGCAAAAAGTAACTTAAAAAGGTAAACCCCAAAAGTGTGTCCTCATTAAAGAAAGGACATCACATAATCCATTAGTCGCCATATACAAAGTCACTAATGTAGTGACAACAGAAACTTGCATGGCGGCATCTAACTGGCAGCAATGAAAAACCCGTAGTTATCTACAGTCACGTGCTGCATGGGTGATGTGACTGCTGTCAAACCGACTGACACGTGGAGACAGGGGACATGCAGAGCTGGCAGGGTATTGAAGTAGCTGCAGCCCAGTGGCGGGGATCAGGCAAGTATGATTACCGCCACAGTTATGGCCACATTGTAGGGTCTGTTCAAAAGGTGAAACCCCCCCCCCCCCCCCCTCCTTTTAAATATCAAATGAATCTTACCTTTCTGGTAACAGTTTGTTCCCCTACAGTATACTTACAGTATATTTAGCAATCAATGTTTAAATTTAACTGGAGAAAAATGTTTCCCTTAGGTCATAGGGGTGGCAGCTTTGGGGGACGTGGCTCTTTCAGAGGGTCCAGTGGTCCACCACAAGGTGGAGACTGGTTGTGCCCAAATCCGTGAGTTTTTATTTATTTTATTTATTTTTGTTAGTAAGAAATATATAAAACATGGTTTTTAATGTGCATGTTAAAAGTAATTTGTCTTGGCGATTTTCAGTTCTTGTGGAAATGTAAACTTTGCCAGACGGGATTCTTGTAACCAGTGCAGTGAACCCAGGCCAGAAGATTCTAGACCAAGTGGAGGTTAGTCTTGCTGAAAAAAAGTTTTAAATGTAAGTGAATGCTGGCACCTTCTATGTATTTTCTCGATGGGTATTTTACATATTGAATTCATATTGCAGGATTTTCAGGCAATTTTTGCAAATCTCTTTAAAAAACAGCGTGACTGACGTGTGTGTGTGTGTACCCTAAAGGCCTATAATGCATTGGGGCACTTTGTATGCATTTAAAATGCAATATACCCTGCAACAGTTGGCGTTGATTAGCCCTTTTCAGCATTTGCATTTGGACTATATTGTTGAATTTATGAACAATAATGTTAAATATGTTAATACGTTTATTTAACACTAATCAGATCGTGGAAGAGGCGGGTATGGTGGAGACAGAGGCTATCGAGGACGTGGACGAGGTGGTGACAGAGGAGGCTATGGAGGAAAGATGGGTGGCAGGTAGTTTTTATAAAATTCTGATTCTTCTACCTTTCTGACTTAATGATCCTGCCGAATGGTACTCAATGACTACTTTCCATATTTAATTTCTAACCTCTGTTTTAATGCACACACATCTCCCCTCCCTTCCCGCCAGTTTTGCAATGTGGCACCTGCAGATAATGTCCGTGACCAGTGCTAATGCTGATCTCTGACATTTAACACTTCAGATGCCGCGGTCAGGATTGACCACGGCATCTAAAGTGTTAAATGTCCGAGATCAGCATTAGCACTGGTCACGGACATTATCTGCAGGTGCCACATTGCTGAATGCTGAAAACCTGGAAGCGCACGATTCTGGCTGGGCTCTGGCTCCCCCTAGCAGGGATCAGGGGAGCTGGAGCGGCCGCCCCTATCCTCCTGTGTGACAGGAGGCTGCTGTTCAGTAATTTGTATGGAGCCCCTGCCTGTAGCAGGGCTTCATAGAAATATAGTAAAATCCTCAGACTCCAATGCTAATGTGTTGGAGTCTGAGAGGGGAAATCCAATGACTGCTTGTTACAGTTCCCTAAGTGTAAAGTAAGTTTTTATAAACGATAAATCACCCCCCCCCCCCCTTTTCAAATACACATCATAGATATCCCAGCATGCAAAAATGCCCGTTTTTTTTTTCTTTAATTATTCTATATTCCAACAATAACAAATACATAAAGAAAAAAAACCTGACAATTATATATCATTCATATTTTCCCTCCCCCCCCCCCCCCCCTCTCCTTTTCATTATCATTTAATAAACAATACCCATCCACTTTCCCACCCACCATCCTCGGAGCAGGAGGGAAAAAAATAAAAAATGTTTCCAGTTAAAGAATGGGATACCTAGGATGTTATTTACACATGCAATATTGGATTTTGTTTGAGTGGAAGGGTAATTATAAATTAGTGTCACTGTTATATAAAAAATTAAGAGTAGTTATAGATAAGGGGGAAGATGTATTAGTAAGTTAGCATGGGAAAAGGATTTAGGCCCAATATTTGAGGAACAATGGAGGAGGTACTGGCAAATGAGTAGATGTTTGAGGAATCCAGCGCATAGAGTAACTCAATGTATGCTTTTGCACTGCAGCTGTGTGTCCTAGATGTGCAAACTCCAAAGCAGACATTATTCATATGTGGTGGCATTGTCCCAAAATTCATCCATTCTGGCAAGGTCTCTATGAAATGATTGGTGTCATTTTTGGTCTTAAAGGGAATCTGTCACCTGCTTTTACCATTTTAAGCTGTCACCATCGCTATGTTCACTAAAGTACCTTATTTCCTGCAGTCGTCTTTTTACTTTATTTCGTTTTGTCCTTTTGATATAAAAGGGCTTTTTATGATATGCTAATGAAAAAAAACGCCCCTCTGGGCACCTTGGAGCCTCATTAGCATATCATAAAAAGCGCTTTTATATCAAAAGGACAAAGGAAATAAAGTAAAAAGAAGACTGCTGGAAATGAGGTACTTTAGTGAACATAGCGATGGTTACAGCTCACAATAGTAAAAGCAGGTGACAGATTCTCTTTAATTTATCTTTCTCGATTTTCATTTGTGTATTGGGTGAAATACCGCATAATGTATCGAGAATGAATCAGATTATAGTGTATAAATCCTTTTTTATGGCTCGCTTATTAGTGGCCAGAAGATGGAGTACAGAAGAGTCTTTATAGCTCTATTGAGAAAGCTGGTTATAGTAAAATAAATGAAATGCATATCCATCAAAGCTTATGGTGTAAATGGAAGATATTTATGGAGAAGTTTAAGGCTAGGACTGCACGACTATTTATGATAGTCTATGGCAGGCATGGCCAACCTGCGGCTCTCCAGCTGTTGTAAAACTTCAACTCCCACCATGCCCTGCTGTAAGCTGATAGCTGTAGGTAGTCTGGGCATGCTGGAAGTTGTAGTTTTGCAACAGCTGGAGAGCCTCAGGTTGGCCATCCCTGGTCTATGGTGTGCTGCAACTGTCGCAGTGCGACACCATAGACTATCTTCATAAATATTGTCGCGTGACACATATTGCAGTGTAGTTGTGCGAGGAATGTTAGAAAGAAAAGGAAAATGGTTTGTTTGGTTTTGTCCTCCCACAAAACTTGTACACTCCCAAAATGGTATTACTTAAAAGTACAGATCACCCCTCAAAAAATTAGTCTTTACACAGCTCTGCAAACATAAATACAAAAATATTATAGGGATCAGAATAAGGATACTAAAAGAAAAACATATTTTTAAAGGTTTTTATTTTTTAGCATAACGCAATAAAAAAAATGTGATATTGCTGGATTCGTACTGACCTGGAGAAAGAAAGTAACTAGTCAGATGGTATAGGGAACGCTATAAAAGCAAAACCCCCAAAAACTGTTGTGGAATTACGTTCTCCCCCCCCCCTTATAATATTTTTTCCCGCTTACCACCACATTGTATGCAACCGTCAATAGTGCAAATAGAAAAGGCATCTTGTCCCGCAAAAAACAAGCCATCATACAGCTATGTGAACAGAAAAGTAAAAAGTTATGGCTTTGGGAGGGCTGGGAATAAAAAAATAATCGCCCGGTCATGAAAGGGTTATTGGTGATTATGCCTACTACAGCTTCACATTTTTCATACACTGACATCTCTAAACATTTTTTTTCTGTTCTTGTTCTAGGAATGACTTTAGAAATGACCAGCGCAACAGGCCTTACTAGCTTGAAGCTCCTTACTTCTTTGTTCTTTACATGGCATCAGAGTGCTTAGAATTAAGTTACAAGTTTCTTTGATTTGTTTTGTTCTTTCCCAGAAATGTGAGCTATTTTTTTTTTCTTGAAAATTCATTAATTACTGAACTCTGCCCCATTTCTTCAATTTGACAAATGAAAATATGAAATATTGCCAAACAAGTGTTTTTGTAATACAATAAAATAACTTCTTTTTATGTGTTTGTGGGTTTTGTGCTTTTATACATGGGCTTTTACATTTTAGTTTAGTCGGAGAAACAAGAGTATTGCAGGTTTGTTACCTTTTTAATGGCCTGCAAAATAGACGTAATGATGTTACATGGTGAGCTTTCGTAACATCATTACTTCTATTTTTGTTGGCCTTTAAAAAATATCAAGCCTACAATACTATTGTTTCTCTTAATGAGAGCGGTAAACTAGTTTTCTATTGGCTAACAAAGTACCAGACCTTTTTTTTTTCCCCTATTTCTTTTGACTATATATATTTAGAACTGGACTTTTTGATAGGCCAGTTTCTGACAATTGTGTTCACTGCCTGAAAACACGTTCCTTTTGGGAGCCATAATGCATACATGACTACATAATGCAGTCAAGTACAAATCATTACAGGTAAGTAAAGAAAACAGGTCCCGGAGACTAATGGAGTTCCTCTTATCAGCTCTTCTTTATTATTCACATAAAATTGACAGACATCATCACCTCCTACATGGCAAGACGTTGACGCGTTTCGGGTTGGCTCCCTTAATTGTAACGTTACGTAAACGTTACAATTAAGGGTGCCAACCCGAAACGCGTCAACGTCTTGCCATGTAGGAGGTGATGATGTCTCAATTTTATGTGAATAATAAAGAAGAGCTGATAAGAGGAACTCCATTAGTCTCCGGGACCTGTTTTCTTTACTTACCTGCAGCCTGCTATGGGAACACTCCCCTAGGGCCTCTGGAGCCGGGACTACACATTATACCAGAGAGGTGAGCTGGATTAAGTTTTTCTTATACAAATCATTACATCTGATGTCGGGCAGTGACACACAGCATTATAAATCATTATAATGCTGTGCAGTCTGTTCAAAAGAGCAGAGTTCAGTACAGAAATTTATGCTCCCACAAAGTAAACTGGCCTCAATTAGATGGTGCTTTTTTACTTTCTGGCTTTTGGTTTTATAACCTCTATAGAAAAACACCATGAAGAAAATCTACAGTGGTAGGACACATTGAGGCTAATTTATTATAGCTGTATGTGACAAGGTCTTTCTGACACATTTTTCCTAAGTCATTGGAGAAGGGGGTATGTAAAGCAGGAGATTTTCTTCCCAACTCGTTTAATAACATGATGGAAAACTACACATTACCCCATAGCAGAGCTGGAGAAGGTCCAGAGGAGGGCAACTAAAGTAATAACTGGAATGGGGCAACTACAGTACCCTGAAAGATTATCAAAATTTGGGTTATTCACTTTAGAAAGGGAAGGAATTTTTTATTCCCCTAAAGTGGGGAAAATTGGCTTCTACCTCAGTTTTTTTTGCTTTCCTCTGGATCAACTTGCAGGATGACAGGCCGAACTGGATGGGCAAATGTCTTTTTTCGGCCTTATATACTATGTTACCAGAAATATTTTCCAGCTTCTAGCTGGAGTAGAATTCAGTTCTGATGCATGAATTGCAAATGATGTGTTGGGTCTTTCTCCAGTACGGTTTTTACTAAGACTGGTATGTGAAACACCAATATATAGTAAATGTAAAAAACAAAGGCTGCAGAAACCACCAAAGACCGAATAAATTATCAGATTTTTGTAGTATCTCTAGAAAGACCATTCTTTAAAGGGGTTTTACAGGATTTTGATATTGATGACATATCCTCAGGATATGACATCGCTATAAGGCCCCTTTCACACGGGCGAGTTTTCCGTTCTGAATACAGAATGCATAGTAAACCAGCGCTAGAGGGGTTAAAATTTTTTTTTTTTAACTCGCCTTAGTCCACTTGCTCGCGAAGCTGGCATCTCCTTGTGTCTCCGCTGCTGATGAACAGGACCTGGGGTGAGCTACTCCATTAAATAGAGCTTAAGGACCTTTGATGACGTCACTCCGGTCATCACATGATCTTTTACCATGGTGAATCACCATGGTAAAAGATCATGTGACGTACCATGTGATGACCGGAGTGACGTCATCGAAGGTCCTTAACCTGTATTTAATGGAGCAGCTCACCCCAGGTCCTGTTCATCAGCAGCGGAGACACAAGGAGATGCCGGGCTTCGCGAGCAAGTGGACTAAGGTGAGTTAAATTTTTTTTAAATTTTTTTTTTTAACCCCTCTAGCGCTGGTTTACTATGCATTCTGTATTCAGAATGCTATTATTTTCCCTTATAACCATGTTATAAGGGAAAATAATACAATCTTCAGAACATCAATCCCAAGCCCGAACTTCTATGAAGAAGTTCGGGTTTGGGTACCAAACATGCGCGATTTTTCTCACGCGAGTGCAACGCATGACAATGTTTTGCACTTGCGCAGAAAAAATCGCGCATTTTCCCGCAACGCACCCGGCTCTTATCCGGGCAAAAAAACTCACGCCCGTGTGAAAGAGGCCTAAGATCTGTGTGGTCTGACACTGATCAGCTGGTTTTAGAGAAGGCAGCAGTCTGTGTGAATGCAGCCTTCCCTTCATTCGCCACCATGAACATTGCAGTGGCGAGCAGGTGTAACTACAAGCCCTCCTATTCACTTTAATGGGACAGCTCTGTAGTATACACTTGAATAGGAATGAGCTGTCCCATAGAAGTGAATGGGACAGCTTGTAGTTACACTGCTCACTGCTGCGATGTCGACAGCGAGCAGGTAAACAACGGAAGGCAGCGCTGGCATGGCGTGTGGCCTTCTCTTCAACCAGCTGATCAGCAGGGGTGTCGAATAGGTCATCAATATTAAGATCCCAGAAAACCCCTTAAAGAAGGTTGACAAAGAAAAATACACGCCAGAAGAATCAGTGGCAGACATTGGTGTAATTGGCAGCTGAGACTTTTTTTTTTGTATGGCATAAATGCTGCCCAATACATGACTGATAACACCGCCTTCTCATCAATGTGCTTTATCCTTTTCCATTGGCTTCAATGAGAAAAGTAGCCTAAGGCCTCTTTCACACAAGCGTGGCGTGTGAGGGCCCGATAAGATGCGGGTGCGTTGCGGTAAAATGCGTGATTTTTCTGCGTGAGTGCAAAGCGTTTTAATGCGTTTTGCACGTGCATGAGAAAAATCGCCATGTTTGGTACCCAAACCCGGACTTCATCTCTGAAGTTCAGGTTTGGGTTAGGTGTTGTGTGTAGGTTTGATTATTTTCCCTTATAACATGGTTATAAGGGAAAATAATAGCATTCTTAATACAGAATGCAAAGTAAATAAGGGATGGAGGGGTTAAAAAAAAAAATGTTAACTTGCCTGCTCCATAGCTGCCGGTCTCTGTTCTATCTTCAGGACCTGGCAAAAGACCTGTGGTGATGTCACTATGGTCCAATCACATGGTTCATCACCATGGTGATGGACCATGTGATTGGATCATGTGATGTGACTTCACCACAGGTCCTTAGCCGGCAGCTCAACATTACAGAAGAAGATAGATCCGCAACTACGCGAATCAAGTGGACTCGGTGAGTTAATTTTATTTTTAACCCCTTCATCACTATTTTACTTTGCATTCTGTATTCAGAATGCTATTTTCCCTTATAACCATGTTATAAGGGAAAATTATACAGATCAGGTCCCCAGCCCAATCGTGACCTAGCAACCATGTGTGAAAATCGCACCGCATCCGCACTTGCTTGTGGATGCTTGCGATTTTCACGCCGCCCCATTCCTGCGTTGCGTGAAAAACGTAGAATATAGAGCATACTGCGATTTTCACGCAACACAGAAGTGATGCGTGAAAATAACCGCTCGCGTGCACAGCCCCATAGAAATGAATGGGTCCGGATTCAGTGCGGGTGCAATGCATTCACCTAAGGGCTCTTTCACACGAGCGCATGCCGTGCGTGGAATCCACTGCGTGAGGCTAAGCCCCGTTCTGGACAGCAGAGACAGAGCATTAATATGATTGATAATGCTCTGTCACAGTGACAACTTTCTCTCATTGTGATTTTGTAGTAAAAATATCAGAGCCATGGAGCATTATTAATCATATTAATGCTCAGTGTCTCTGCTGTCCGGAACAGGGCTTGGCTCTTTCACGCAGCGGATTCCACGCACGGGATCCGCTCCTGTGAAAGAGCCCTAAGGGTCCTTTCATGCATGAGAAAAAGTGAAAAAATATTTTTTTTGTGCCACCTACAGTCTTTGGGTTTTTCTGTGGCATTTTTAAATGCCAAAATTAGAGATGAGCGAATTTCCACTTATGAAGGTGAATTGCATTATGGATTCCGTTACCACGGACCATAATGCAATTCTGACTAATTGCATAATAGAATGCCTTTAGAGGCATTCCGTTATAATGGTAGTCTATGGGCTGCAAAACTTATGCCTCCTGTTATGCAGGAGAGGACTCCACAGCATAAGGCCTCATGCACACAACAGTATTTTTTCACAGTCCGCAAAAACGGGGTCCGGCATCCGTGACCGTTTTTTCGTCCGTGGGTCTTCCTTGATTTTTGGAGGATCCACGGACATGAAAAAAGTCGTTTTGGTGTCCACCTGGCCATGCGGAGCCAAACGGATCCGTCCTGAATTACAATGCAAGTCAATGGGGACGGATCTGTTTGACGTTGACACAATATGGTGCCATTTCAAACGGATCCGTCCCCATTGACTTTCAATGTAAAGTCTGGAGTCCCCTTTATACCATCGGATCTGAGTTTTCTCCAATCCGATGGTATATTTTAACTTGAAGCGTCCCCATCACCATGGGAACGCCTCTATGTTAGAATATACTGTCGGATATGAGTTAGATTGTGAAAACTCATTTCCGACGGTATATTCTAACACATAGGCGTTCCCATGGTGATGGGGACGCTTCTAGTTAGAATATACTACAAACTGTGTACATGACTGCCCCCTGTTGCCTGGCAGCACCCGATTTCTTACAGGGAGCCGTGATCAGCACAATTAACCCCTCAGGTACCGCACCTGAAGGGGTTAATTGTACCATCATATCCCACTGTAAGAGATCAGGGCTGCCAGGCAGCAGGGGGCAGACCCCCCCCCCCTCCCCAGTTTGAATATCATTGGTGGCCAGTGCGCCCCCCCCCCCCCCTCCCTCTATTGTAATAATAGGTTGGTGGCACAGTGTGCGGCCCCTCCCTCCCTCTATTGTAGTAATTCGTTGGTGGCACAGTGTGCGCTCCCCATCGCCCCCCCTTCCTCCCTCTATTGTAATAATTCGTTGGTGGCACAGTTTGTGCCCCCCCCTTCCTCCCTCTATTGTAATAATTTGTTGGTGGCACAGTGTGCGCTCCCTCTATAGCATTAACAACATTGGTGGCCAGTGTCCGCACACTGGCCACCAATGTTAATGCTATAGAGGGAGGGGGGGCGCACCCTGTGCCACCAACGAATTATTACAATAGAGGGAGGAAGGGCGGGGGGGCACACACTGCCACCAACGAATTATTACAATAGAGGAAGGGGGGGGGGGGCCGCAGTGGCCACCAATGATATTCAAACTGGGGAGGGGGGGGGGGGGGGTCTGCCCCCTGCTGCCTGGCAGCCCTGATCTCTTACAGGGGGATATGATAGTACAATTAACCCCTTCAGGTGCCACACCTGAAGGGGTTAATTGTGCTATCATATCCCCCTGTAAGAGATCGGGTGCTGCCAGGCAGCAGGGGGCAGTCTTGTACACAGTTTGTAGTGTATTCTAACTAGAAGCATTCCCATCACCATGGGAACCCCTCTGTGTTAGAATAAATTGTCGGATATGAGTTTTCACAAAGTGAAAACTTAGATCTGAAAAAGCTTTTATGCAGACGGATCTTTGGATCCGTCTGTATGAAAGTAACCTACGGCCACGGATGCCAATCTTGTGTGCATCTGTGTTCTTTCACGGACCCATTGACTTGAATGGGTCCGTGAACCGTTGTCCGTCAAAAAAATAGGACAGGTCATATTTTTTTGACGGACAGGATACACGGATCACTGTCTCGGCTGCAAAACTGTGCATTTTCCGATTTTTTTTTTTTTTATTTTTTTTTTTTCTCTCCACGGACCCATTGAAAGTCAATGGGTCCACGAACGGCACAACGGCCACGGATGCACACAACGGTCGTGTGCATGAGGCCTAATGGAAATGGGACGGATCAGTTTTGCAGCCCATAGACTTCTGTTATGACGGAATGAATAGCGCATTCAGTCAGAATTGCGTTATGGTCCGTGGTAACAGAATCCGTAACGCAATTCACCTTTTGCCACCAAGCGAAGTGTGAATGAATTTCAAAATATGAAATTGGCTCATCTCTAGCCATAATGACTAAAGCAACACCAAGTGGTACAGTATGTTGCATTTCTGGAAAGAAGGGAGACTGTTGGGATCCTCGCCAGTGACAAGAATGGGGGCTCCGTACCCCCAAAAGAATAGAGTAGCTTTTTGAGCATGCATCTTGACATTCCATTCTTTATAGGTCTGCCCATAATGGCAGATCAGTCCCGTAGAGCAGAGTTCCTTAACTCCAGTCCTCGGGACCCACCTACCGGTCAGGATTTGAGAATATCCCACAGAATGAATACCTGTGGCAAGTCCTGATAAATGGACACTAATTGTATCACCTGCTAAATGCAAAGGAAATTCTGAAAACATGACCGTCAGGTGGGCCCTGAGGACCGGAGTTGAGGAACCCTGCCGTAGAGAATAAATGGCACAATTGGGAATTTAACATAGTACTAACGGAAATGCCGTTGTATGGCAGTTTTTCAGAACCTATGTCTAATGGGCTATTGACATGGCCAGTGAATAGCAGCTGTAAAAAAATAGGACATCCTATTTTTAGCCATTTTCACTGTGAAATCAATGGGTCCACCAGTTAAAAACAAGTAAAAGTGCCTTTCAGGGGTTAAAATATAAATACGCACTTTATCCACTTGATCGCAAGGGAACACTGTGCACTGGGGGGAGGCTGAATTGGGTTATTTTTTTTTTTCATTTTTAGAACCCAGCAAAATAGAGGGAATTATTTATACTGAGGGCACTATTGAGTTTTTTGTTTGTTTTGTTTTTACACTTACAGGGGGAGCTATATATATATATATATATATATATATATATATATATATATATATATATATATATATATAACACTAAAGCCACTATTGAGGCATTATAGAATCCCGGGGGCACAATAGTAGGGCCTTTTATAGATGTTGGGGGCTTTGTGGGGTGTATAATAGATACTGAGGGTACTGCAGAGGTTGGGGGTTAGGGATGAGCGAATTGACTTCGGATGAAACATCCGAAGTCTATTCACATAAAACTTTTGTTAGAATACTGTACATAGCGGGCGCTCTGTATAGTATTAGAATGTATTTGCTCCGATGAGCCGAAGTTATTGCTTCATGAAGTCTCGCAAGACTTTGGGTAATAACTTCAAAAATGTATTTCTACTGTTAAAAAAAACTTGGGGAAAAAGTGGTACCTTGGAACTGAACCAGAGTTCCCCCCCCCCCCATACAATTGACGGGGACTGTTTTTAACCTGTTTCTCAGAATGGTATCGGATAAAAAAAAAAATCATCCTTTAAAAACTAACCATTTTGCAGTTTATACCATAACTTTCCTCCATTCAAACTTCTTGGCAAAGCGAGACAGACACAACAACAAACTTCGGCCTCAGAAAGGTCTAAAATGCTTTACATGGGACGATGTTCTGCCGACAATTGGGCATCTTTATCTTTGGGAATTTAGTCCTTTGTCAGCTGATCTGTAGTTACACGGCGACATGTTTTGCATGGCAACATTGCATCTAATGATTAGGGTTGTGCCATGGCAGTCACACAAAATTCAACACTTTTTGGTTACAATTCACATGTAACTTTCTATCATAGACCACAATGCATGTCATGTATGACTTTTCTGAGATTTGGTTGTGAATTTACATGTCACAGTTTGCCATATAGGCCCAGCCTTACAGGGGACCAATTATCTGGAAACTTTACAGACATTAGCATTCAACTGTCCCCAATGGGGCTCACAATCTAAGTTCGGAATGTCTTTGAAGTGTGGGAGGAAATCGCAGTACCCGGAGGAAACCCACACGGACACTAGGAGAGCATACAAACTCCATGCAGATGTTGTCCTTGGTCAGATTTGAACCTAGGACCCCAGCGCTGCTAGGCACCAGTGCTAACCACTGAGCCACCGTGCTGCCGGTCTGATGCCCTGTCCCCTGTTTTGGTGATGTGATATTCAAATTTTTCATTCAAGGAAAATATAATTGTATGTTGTTTGTTAGACACGGCTTCCTGTATCATGAGAAACAATGATTATATAATCAGGTGTAAATGTTGGGAACCAAATACTACATTTAGAATCCGACTGTTATTAGCAATTCAATAGACCACACTCTGGTATTCACTACTATAGATAGCCGGTTCTCATTTTCCTACTCACCATACAAACCCAACCTTATAAGTATACCCACAGGACCATCATACAAAATACAGAGTCATGGACATCCCCTATAATATCCCATTCTCCCAATTTATCCACATAGGACCTTATCCAACCCTAGCCAAAAACATTGTTCGAACTCTTCTCATTCCTCTATAGTATTAAACAGCCCCTGCACGGAGCCTTTCCACACTTAAATCCTATTCCTGACATTCCCCATAGAGTTCTGGCCATTGATGCACATTATCTACCAAAATCGATTTTACTCTATTATATCTCATGGATCACATAATAATCAATCCGATTCTCCCCAATACAACACACTTCTACATATGACTGTGTTCTATGTATTCTATCCATCGCAATGAATCTGCGGGACCTCCCTGCGCTCCACCCAGACACTTCCTGTCGGTGGAACGCATGGAGGCTTTAGCTTGCGTTCCACGTGACGCACTTCCGGTTCGGGAGTTGCGGAAATCAGCGGGAAGGCGTGCGGGTATTTAAATCCCCACACACATGATCCCAGACATGGCGCCTCCTCACTTTAGCGGTATATCCGCACGTTTCCCTGTTACTGCGTCCACATCTACGTCTGCACCTGCGATCATCTACACCACAAGCGGCACTGGGTAAGTCTCTCCTGAGTATCTGGACCATCATTTCCTGTATTTAACTGCTGGCACATAGTGATAGACAGAATCCACCAACAACCTCTGCTTGATTATCTGTATCTTCTATTCCGCAATAGACCGAAGAGAACACTGTCACCTGTGGTCCTAATAGCAATTTCCATTATGATTTCCGTATTTACTTAATATACCCTAGATATGACTGTTCTTCTATAGGAGGATGGCTGCCAATGACTGTGTCCTTGCCAATATTGACCTGGTTTATGGCCTTGAACTGCAGTAGCAGAACTCTGTCATATATTTTCTTTTCACCTTTGTTTACCACTTTTTACTTTATTTTTGCTTATTTTTCGCAAGTAAATCATTATTTCTAGCTCTACAATTACCGTATTTTTCGCCGTATAAGACGCACTTTTTCTTCCCCCAAAATGGGGGAGAAATGCCCCTGCGTCTTATACGGCGAATGCAGTCAGTTTTACATCGCTGGATGCGATGTAAAGCGAGCGGGGACTCGGGGAGGGACTGGGAGGAGGAGCTGGGGCCGGCAATAGCGGCGGGGCGGTGCAGTCACTGTACTAAAGGCCCGCCCCGCCGCTCCGGTGTACTAATAAAATGTCATATTCAATTAATGGTTACTAGATATGCCCCTTTATGCCTAATGGTACCTTAAATCCTAAGCGCATCCGTACAATGCAGGCCGGGCGGGCGGCAGCGTAACTCCCTGATGTCACGTGCCTGCGCCGCCTACTTTATGAATGAAGCAGGCGGCGCAGGCAAGTGACGTCAGTGAGTGACGCGCCGCGCCGGCTGCCCGGCCTGCCGGCATTGTACTAAAGCGCTTAGGATTTAAGGTACTTTTAGGAATAAAGAGGCATATTTAATAACTATTAACTGAATAAGACATATTATATTAGTATACTGGAGCGGCGGGGGATCTGTGGATGGCACAGTTATGGGCTGGGAGGGTCTGTGGATGACACATGTATAACAGTGCCATCCACAGATCCCCCCCCTGTAACAGTGCCAGCCACAGATCCCCCCATAACAGTGTCTGTCATCCACAGTTCCCTCATAACAGTGTCCGTCATCCACAGTTCCCCCCATAACAGTGTCCGTCATCTACAGATCCCCCCCATAACAGTGTCCGTCATCTACAGATCCCCCCATAACAGTGTCCGTCATCCACAGATCCCCCCATAACAGTGTCCGTCATCCACAGATCCCCCCATAACAGTGTCCGTCATCCACAGATCCCCCCATAACAGTGTCCGTCATCCACAGATCCCCCCATAACAGTGTCCGTCATCCACAGATCCCCCCATAACAGTGTCCGTCATCCACAGATCCCCCCATAACAGTGTCCGTCAGCCACAGATCCCCCCATAACAGTGTCCGTCAGCCACAGATCCCCAGTAATAGTGCCATCCACAGACCACCTAGTTCCAAACCCACAGCACACCTTTTGGTTAAAAAATTTTTTTTTCTTATTTTCCTCCCCAAAAACCTAGGTGCGTCTTATACGCCGGTGCGTCTTATACGGCGAAAAATACGGTATGTGTTTGTAACACTGAGAGAAATATATACTTTAAAAATATACAGTCGCTATCATGTATGCTAATGTAAATACCTGATACACTTACTGTACGTTTATTTATTGAATTATCTCTTCTATTTGCTACAGTCTGATGAAGGCACGGATGTGCCGAAACGTCACCATTTACCTTGCCGTAGCAACATTTCATTGCTTGCTGAATAAACAAAAATTGCACTTCGCATAAAACTTGACTGGAGTCTTTGAATTTATTAGTGAAAAGGGGTGGGAACCCTACTCCAGTAAAAAATCCACCGTGCTACAAGGGCTCTGCTTATAATTGATAAATCCCTAACCTGGTGAAGCACCGTGGCAGAAACATGACAAGCGACACGCTTTCATATCAAGATGACGAAATCAGTTCCATCCTATCAAAGGTCACCTTAACAAGTGATTTTTTACAAACACCAAGCTCCGAGTTCAAGGCTAGAGATTTGGAAAGAGAATCTAGAAAACTCCTGAGCTTTGAACTGCACAGCGTAACCATGGCCGAATACCTCAAAGTTAAACGCATACCACGTGGCCTGAGGATACGGACAAGACCGACCTTCTTTAAGGACAATCGGGACTACTGTTCCAAATTTGAACAAATATTGAACAAATGTTCTTTTGACATAATGACTTTAACTCTATCTTTTCTACAACAAGCCATCCTAGACACAAAAGAATTGATCAAAAGTACGGAAGAACAACTACAAGCAATATTATCACAAGAGGACTATGACAAACTTTTGGAAAAACTAAGATCACACCTGGCAACCCAAAGGAAAGAGATCGAGGACACAAAAAGGAATAAATTCCGAAGAGATACCGAAGACTACCGTCTCAGTAGAGTCTATCGATGGCCCGATACACCTTCCACAAATACCAGATGGAGATCTTCTTCAACGGACTCCTCCAACTCAGGATCCAACCGAGACCCAAGCTACCGATCTAGACAAATGGATGCCCGACCTCCTAGAACTCAAAGAAGACCCAACAGAGGAACGTATCCACAAGGACAACAACCGACTACAATAACCACGAGATCCCAGGTAAGGGCACAGTCATTGGTAGTTAACATATCCTCTCAATCACTTAGCCCAGCAGACATGACACTGTTAGAAAAAGGTCTATCCTTTTGTCCTTCCCATACATTAAACACCTTCCAATTAGAATTAGACCTTCATAGATTTTTCAGGCGTATCAGATTGACAACCCATTTCAGTACCATCAAAGAGAAACCCACTCCTCAAACCCCCACAACTCTCATCTCAGTAAAAGACCTATCATTACGAAATAAAAGTACATACATGCCTCCAAAAACCCAACCACCGGTAGAAACTTTTATATCATTGGTCCAAAAGGATATGTCTTCATTCAGAAAAAGTATAGAAAAACAAGAACTGAAATTCACAAGTAACCTTACTCAGATTGACAAACAGGCAATAAAAAATCTATCAACACAAAAAAACTTGATCTTTAAACCAGCCGATAAAGGCGGTGCCCTAGTCATAATGGATAAAGACCATTATATAGCGGAAATTACGAGACAACTCAACGACGAGAACATTTACGAGAAACTCACTCATAATCCAACTGCAGATATAGCCCGCAAAATCAAGGACACCCTTACCCTACATATTGACAAGGGCACCATAGACCAAGAAACAGCCAATTTCCTGATCAATAGACATCCAATTACCCCAGTTTTCTATACCTTACCCAAAATCCATAAGAACCTGCTTAACCCACCTGGACGCCCGATTGTAGCCTCAACCAATTCCATCCTCTCACCGCTGTCCATCTTTCTTGAAAAGATACTGACCCCAGAAATCAAAAAAACTACATCTTTCCTACTTGACACCTCTGCTTTCTTAGATACTCTTAAAAATCTCGGTCCGATACAACAAGACACCATCTTGGTGACCTGGGACGTATGTAGCTTATATACCTCAATCCAACATCACAAAGGCCTGACAGCAGTAGACAAACTTCTCAAAAAAACTGACAAACATCCCAATGTAATCTCTCTATGCAATGATCTACTTTCCATAGTACTACACCATAATTTCTTTCTATTCCAAGATCAATTTTACCTACAGAAACAAGGGACCGCAATGGGATCCAATGTAGCACCCCCATATGCCAACAGCTACATGGCAGATCTGGAAGAGACTCACATATACCCAGATAATACCTTCGCCAGACATGTACAACTCTGGCGAAGGTATATCGATGACATCTTCTGTATTTGGAAAGGGACAACTGAAACACTATTAAATTTTCATGAATTTCTGAATCACATCACACCAGAACTCCAGTTTACCATTCATTTCGACCATACATCAATCAATTTCCTTGACACACTAGTATCCAAAAATCCAGATGGGAGTCTCATAACTGATTTATACAGAAAACCAACTGACAGAAATAACCTATTACACTTCTCAAGTTTTCATCCTACTAGTACAAAAAGATCACTCCCCATGTCACAATTCCAAAGAATCAACAGGATAGTACAGACGGAACCCATCCAAACTAAGAGAATCGAGGAAATGCAAGAACGCTTCAGGGAGAGAGGTTATCCCGCACACTTAATCAGACCATCAACACACCCCCGCAATACTAACCAAACACTGGGCAAACGTATACCATTCGTTCACACGTATCATCCAAACATTAGGAAAATGGAGAACTGCCTTAGAGCACACTGGCATCTCCTGGCCAGAGCATATCCAGACATTGAAGAATTCAAGAATCCAATTCTGATGTGCAATAAACGTCCAAAGAATCTACGGGACATATTAGTCCGAGCAGACATTGGCTCTGCTACCAAGATATCCCGCCAGACATTCCTCAGAACCCCCAAAAAAGGTACATTTCCCTGTCACCACTGCATACAATGCTCACATGTACAAAAAGGCAGTAGCATATCACACCCATACACAGGAAAACTATTCCAAATTAATGATTTTTTCACATGTGATTCTGACTTCGTCGTTTACACTCTCAAATGCCCTTGCGGACTCATTTATGTTGGCGAAACCACCCAAACTATCCGGAACCGAATATGTCAGCATAAATCTACCATACGCAAACCAAATCTGTTACTCCCTGTCCCATACCATTTTAATCAGGCCTCGCACTCGATCTCCCAACTCAAATACCAAATCATAGAGCATGTCCCAGCACCAAGGAGGGGTGGCGATAGAATAAAACTACTAAAACAAAGAGAAGCCTTCTGGATTCACAAATTGGAAAGCATGGAACCGAGGGGTCTCAATAGGGAGTATGAGATACAAACCCTATTATAAGATACATACATATATTAACCAATCTCGTTTTTCTTCACAGGCCCATTGACTCTTCAGGACTACTCCAGTGCCGCAGAATGTATCCTTTTATGTGGTTCGTCATTTCTGGTCTCTATATGTACACATACCATGTCACCAGTTACGCAGTCTTGTTATATCATGTCATTATGTTATATGTTTAATGTTACATATCACTAACTCACATTCATATTCAAGTTCCACCATAACATTGTGTCTTTCCATACACAACCCCTAATACGTTACACGTATCCCTAGACACTTTACCCTATACCCACTATGGACACCAATATATCATCCCTTCATATAGAATACACTTTACTGTCCTCACTATGCTTATTTTCCATACCTATAATTCAATAGACCACACTCTGGTATTCACTACTATAGATAGCCGGTTCTCATTTTCCTACTCACCATACAAACCCAACCTTATAAGTATACCCACAGGACCATCATACAAAATACAGAGTCATGGACATCCCCTATAATATCCCATTCTCCCAATTTATCCACATAGGACCTTATCCAACCCTAGCCAAAAACATTGTTCGAACTCTTCTCATTCCTCTATAGTATTAAACAGCCCCTGCACGGAGCCTTTCCACACTTAAATCCTATTCCTGACATTCCCCATAGAGTTCTGGCCATTGATGCACATTATCTACCAAAATCGATTTTACTCTATTATATCTCATGGATCACATAATAATCAATCCGATTCTCCCCAATACAACACACTTCTACATATATGACTGTGTTCTATGTATTCTATCCATCGCAATGAATCTGCGGGACCTCCCTGCGCTCCACCCAGACACTTCCTGTCGGTGGAACGCATGGAGGCTTTAGCTTGCGTTCCACGTGACGCACTTCCGGTTCGGGAGTTGCGGAAATCAGCGGGAAGGCGTGCGGGTATTTAAATCCCCACACACATGATCCCAGACATGGCGCCTCCTCACTTTAGCGGTATATCCGCACGTTTCCCTGTTACTGCGTCCACATCTACGTCTGCACCTGCGATCATCTACACCACAAGCGGCACTGGGTAAGTCTCTCCTGAGTATCTGGACCATCATTTCCTGTATTTAACTGCTGGCACATAGTGATAGACAGAATCCACCAACAACCTCTGCTTGATTATCTGTATCTTCTATTCCGCAATAGACCGAAGAGAACACTGTCACCTGTGGTCCTAATAGCAATTTCCATTATGATTTCCGTATTTACTTAATATACCCTAGATATGACTGTTCTTCTATAGGAGGATGGCTGCCAATGACTGTGTCCTTGCCAATATTGACCTGGTTTATGGCCTTGAACTGCAGTAGCAGAACTCTGTCATATATTTTCTTTTCACCTTTGTTTGTTTACCACTTTTTACTTTATTTTTGCTTATTTTTCGCAAGTAAATCATTATTTCTAGCTCTACAATTATGTGTTTGTAACACTGAGAGAAATATATACTTTAAAAATATACAGTCGCTATCATGTATGCTAATGTAAATACCTGATACACTTACTGTACGTTTATTTATTGAATTATCTCTTCTATTTGCTACAGTCTGATGAAGGCACGGATGTGCCGAAACGTCACCATTTACCTTGCCGTAGCAACATTTCATTGCTTGCTGAATAAACAAAAATTGCACTTCGCATAAAACTTGACTGGAGTCTTTGAATTTATTAGTGAAAAGGGGTGGGAACCCTACTCCAGTAAAAAATCCACCGTGCTACAAGGGCTCTGCTTATAATTGTTATTAGCATTTGTAACATTCATAAATATTTTTGATTGACCAGCAGGTGGCAGTATACCATTTAGTTTACATTCTTGCACACAAACTTTTTTTTCCCAGTGTCCAATCCATTTTTTATTTTATATTTTTGCAGCCTGTATGATGAACCACTCATTTCATTGGGACTGCAAATTAAAAACGGAAATGACTGTGTCCACATGGTTGTTCTGCAAAGAAATAGAATATATCCTATTATTGTCCGCATTATGGACAAGGATAGGACTGTTATATTAGGGGCCGGCCCTTACATTCCGCAAAACTCAAAGCATTCTCCGGTATCTGTATTTTCGGATTCGCAAGGACCCAACGGTGGTGTGCATGAGCCCTTACTGTAAGTCCGAACTTTATTTTTCTCACTTTATTGCTCCCATTAAATATTTCATACACTGAATTCTTTCTGTAGGAATAAAAACTTTGAGAGTTATCAGTGTGAACGATGTCACACTTTACTACATGTTTAACTATAGCTGCATTGCTTTCTCTGCTCGAATGATCCTCGGTTGGCTACAGGAAATTGACTGATTCGGAGAGTTGTATGCAGCCATTAATCTGCACTCCATTTCTGTAGTTTTCCCTAGTGAATATTAGTTGATCTTTAGGTCAGTAGAAGTCTACCTGCACACGTTGCGAATTCTTGTGAGAAAAAAACGTGACGCAATAGAGCACCAGCAAAGTGAATGAGATTAAATAACTCATGTATAATTAGCTTTTTCTTTCTGTGCGGAAATTGACCTGGATTATGAAATCCTCAGCATGTGAATTGTTTGTGTGGATTTTATTGTTTGCAATGCAAAGGGTGAGATCTGCAGCAAAATGGCATTAAATCCGCAACAAAATCTGCAAGTTCCACGTGCGGATTTTGTGTACAGAAATCTAGTTTTTCTGTTTGTAAATATGCACATGTGTGCAGGCTACTTTCACACTAGCGTTTAAGTTTTCTGTATTAAATTCTGTCATAGGGGCTCAATACCAGGGAAAAAAAAATTGTTTTGTCCCCATTTATTGTCAATGGGGACAAAACTGAACAGAATGCTCCAAAATGCATTCTGTTCTGTTTAGTTGGGTTCCCAGACCGGAGAGCAAACCGCAACATGCTGTATTGTGCTTTCCGTCCTGGGATGCGGAGCAAGACGAATCCAGCATTACCCCCATTGCAAGTAAATGGGGACGGATCTGTTTTCTATGCTACAATAGAAAACTGATCCGTCCCCCATTGACGTTCAATGGAGTTCCTGTCGGATCTGTCTTGGGTATGTTAAAGATAATGCAACCAGATCCGTTAATAATCGATGCAGATGGTTGTATTATCAGTAACGGAAGCGTTTTTGCTGAATCCAGCAAAAACGCTAGTGTGAAAGTAGCCTAAGACGACCATGTGACAGCCACATCTCCTGGACCAACAGAAGCTCATTTGACCCGAAATCACAACATCGTTGTGATTTATGATGCAGGGAGTTCCTGACCGGACTGTGGGTTCAATGTACTATGCTCACTTCACTGAATCATAAGTCACTATAAAGGCTCATGCACACAAATGTGCCCTGTGCTGCGGACTGCAAATAGCGGTCTGCACTGCACGAGCATCGGCCTTGTGCCCGTCGTTTGCAGATGCAGACCCATTCACTTCTGCCATCACACGGGCCAGTTTTCGACGGACGCTGCTCTCTGTGACGGACCGTAGAGGTGTCAGCAGGTAGGCTTGCATCAATTAGCTGACTGCTCGGGCTTTGTAAGCACATACAAACCTAAAGACATCTGAAGGGATCGGATGCCACATTTACTAACATTTAAGCCTGGAAGCGAGGGTAAATGCCAGGTGCAAGGCCTGCCATAGATGCTCCAATTTTCAGCTCATACACATTTTCGTATGTTTGGTCCAAATCTCACCCACATTTTTTTTGAAGACTCATTCATTTCAATTGGGGACGAAACAGTATATCCTTTCCGCGACCCAGCTAAAAAGATAGAACATGTCCTATTGTTGTCTGTTTTGAGCACAAGGATAGGACATTTCTACAGGAGTTTGGAAAAAAAATATTGGCATGAACACGTCTAAGATCCGTGTTTTGCAGATCCCAGTGGTGTGCATAAGCCCTTAGGCGAATCTTACAGCAGCTCAAGGGGGAAGCTAAGACTGGTGTAAAAAGCCGGTCTTAGTAAATGTGCCCCATTGTTTTCTTGGTCTTAGTGCAGCTTAGGGGGAAAAAACCTTCACTGAGAGGTAAGAAAAGGGTTAAGAATTTTTAAAATGATTCACTCTGTGAGCAGTGCAGAAACAAGTGAGTTTCCTGTGACTGTTCCCAGCCTGCTGTTGATTAGCAATGCTCCTCCTGCCCAGGGAGGTGCCTGGATCCATGTAATCAGTAAAGATTGCCAGCTGCATACCCCAGCACAGGGAACATAACTCCCATGCACAGCTGGCTGGACTACTACTACTCACGCCTCTCTACCTGCTGGCCATTGTGACCATGGTAGATATGTGATGACAGAGAACGTCTACTCGGGACGCAAAAGGCCACCTAAAGAGATGGATCTGTGTTTCCATAAGAAAAGGACATGTTCATAGCCATAAGGGAATGGGCGTAAATAATTTCTGGAGATAGGCTGACAAAAGCCTGGTCAGCTTGGCTGCTTCAAGTCATCTATGAAATGTGGATGAAGTGTCTGCCGCAATTGTGATGGTTTTATTAAAATATCGAAGGTCCTGAGCGAAGAGAAGATACACGACCCATATAAGAATGATAGCTGCAATTTGTTCTCTGCTTCTTCTCATTAGTCTGTGCTCCTGCATTGATTTAGGTACTGAGGATGCTCTCCAAAAGGCTGAGGTAAGACCGGATTTTTGGCATGACCGCTTCATGATGTTTCGGACAGTAAGAAAGTATCATGTGAAGAACATTTTAGCTTTCTACCTTTTAAAATGTCCTTAACTTGCTTGTTCTTTTCCAAATGTGCTATAATGTATGTTTAAAACCTAGCATCAGTATGCTAATGTTTGGTTAACAGTTTTAGGCTACATGCACATGACTGTATGTGTTTTGCGGTCCACAAAAGAAAACGGATGACATCCGTATGCCATCAGTTTTTTTTTTTTTTTTGCAGATCCCTTGTAGCAATGCCTAAAATGGACAAGAATAGGACATGTTCTATTATTTTTTTTGCGGGGCTACGGAACGAACATACTGATGCGGACAGCATTGAAATGAATGGGTCTGCATTCTATCCGCAGAAAAAAACGGAACAGACACGGAAACAAACAACGTTCGTGTGCATGAGGCCTTATGCTGCCCCATCAGGTGATCGAGACCTTTATTAAAACACTGGTTCACTTTATTGTGAAGATGAGTCTAAATTAGACGCATCCTCCGGAAGTCTGTGTGCCCCGAGTCGCAAACTATTCCCCTCCTGGGGAGAGATTTATCAAAACTGGTGCAAAGGAAACCTGGCTTAGTTGCCCATAGCAACCAACGGGATTCTACCTTTCATTTTCAAATTTTCAAATTTTTTCAGTTTTATGCCTTCGATTGACGTGTACGTACTGAGAGGGAAAAAAAAAAAAAAGGGTCCAACCTGCAATTTTCATAAGGGGGATGTGTACCCTTGCAAAGAATGTGGTCGCTGGTTCATACATTGCACTAGTATCAGTAGATCTCCTCCATTATTTTGCGGTGTTCAGGCTATGTTCACATGGGCAAAGGAGAAAAAAAAATCTGTAGCGGAAGACAAGTTGATTTTGGTGACAGTTTTGTAATTTGTTGGTGTCTTTATTGGAGTTTTTACAAGTGTTATATAAAGAGTTTTTGAGTGAGGTTCTGCATCCCCACTGACTTCTATGGAAACCACCATAAAATCTGCTTCAGAGTAATATGTCAGTCATGTCCTAGAGTTTGCATGAGTTTTGCACATTGAAGTCAATCTGAAGATGTTGAATGTGGAATTGTCAGAAGCTTGCAGTAAAGGTACAGATGGGTGTTACCAGTTGGGAGGGGGTGGTGTCCCTGTACAGTCTTGATTGGACAGAGTCAGACACCCCCACTGCTGGTAATACCCATCAGTAACTTTACTGCATAGAGCCAAAGGACTAGATGCTCCAGAATCATTACATGGGGAATGCAAATAGTTACCAAAACTGACTTGTCAGGAGAGATGACAGATCCTCTTTTTAAAGTCTTGTTTGTTCATAAAAAAATTCCCATAAGCCACAATCAGCACATGGTGCAATTTTCTAGCATGCGCTGTCATTATCCCTGCAACAATTCTGGGACTTGATGCAGATAATCCCTCTATAGTATCTCGACCTTCCATTACAGAGAATAGGTTTAAAAGGGGTTCCATCCATAGCTGCTCAGCGGAAAGCTCCATCTCCTTTGTAACGGACTGAGGTCATCGCTGCAGTCCAATACAAAGTAGATGGAGCTGTCCGCTTCTGACGATAGAAATATTGCTGAACAGACCCCGCTGATCAGCTAGTGATAACATATCCTACGGATAGGCCATCACTTAGCAAAAGGTGAACAACCCCTTTAAGTACAGCTCCCTAATATATAATATGTACCTATAACCCAAATTAATCCCTGATATCAACTTGCAGAATACAGCAGTCAGATACTCATTAAGAGTCTTCCGCTTCAGAGCGTAACATAGAGAACATGATTAGGGATGAGCGAACTCGAACTGTATAGTTCGGGTTCGTACCGAATTTTGGGGTGTCCGTGACACGGACCCGAACCCGGACATTTTCGTAAAAGTCCGGGTTCGGGTTCGGTGTTCGTCGCTTTCTTCGCGCTTTTGTGACGCTTTCTTGGCGCTTTTTGAAAGGCTGCAAAGCAGCCAATCAACAAGCGTCATACTACTTGCCCCAAGAGGCCATCACAGCCATGCCTACTATTGGCATGGCTGTGATTGGCCAGAGCACCATGTGACCCAGCCTCTATTTAAGCTGGAGTCACATAGCGCCGCCCGTCACTCTGCTCTGATTAGCGTAGGGAGAGGTTGCGGCTGCGACAGTAGGGTGAGATTAGGCAGATTAACTCCTCCAAAGGACTTGATTAACTGATCGATCTGCAGCTGTGGATCATTGAGCTGCTGATCCTCAATTGCTCACTGTTTTTAGGCTGCACAGACCGTTTGTCAGTCTCATTTTTCTGGGGTGATCGGCGGCCATTTTGTGTCTTGTGGTGCGCCAGCACAAGCTGCGACCAAGTGCATTTAACCCTCAATGGTGTGGTTGTTTTTTGGCTAAAGCCTACATCAGGGTGAAGCTGTCACACCAAGTGCATTTAACCAGCAATAGTCTGTTCATTTTTTGGCCATATACAAAATCAGGGGCAAGCTGCGCCTGTCACCAAGTGCATTTAACCCTCAATGGTGTGGTTGTTTTTTGGCTAAAGCCTACATCAGGGTGAAGCTGTCACACCAAGTGCATTTAACCAGCAATAGTCTGTTCATTTTTTGGCCATATACAAAATCAGGGGCAAGCTGCGCCTGTCACCAAGTGCATTTAACCCTCAATGGTGTGGTTGTTTTTTGGCTAAAGCCTACATCAGGGTGAAGCTGTCACACCAAGTGCATTTAACCAGCAATAGTCTGTTCATTTTTTGGCCATATACAAAATCAGGGGCAAGCTGCGCCTGTCACCAAGTGCATTTAACCCTCAATGGTGTGGTTGTTTTTTGGCTAAAGCCTACATCAGGGTGAAGCTGTCACACCAAGTGCATTTAACCAGCAATAGTCTGTTCATTTTTTGGCCATATCCCAGTCTAATTCTGTCACTAAATCCATACCGGTCACCCAGCGCCTAAATACTAGGCCTCAAATTTATATCCAGCTAAATCTGTCCCTAGTGCTGTAGCTGGGCGAGTTATTTAGTGTCCGTTCAAGCACATTTCTTGTTCTGGGTTGAAATACAATTCCCAATTTAGCAATTTCATAATTTAGTGGTTCCTGCTATATCAGAGCTCTTTGAAATCTATCCCAAAAAGGGTATATAATATTGAAGGTGCACATAGGGTCATTCAGAGTAACTTCACACACACCCGCTACTGTGTATTTCCAAGTCTAATTCTGTCACTAAATCCATACCGGTGACCCAGCGCCTAAATACTAGGCCTCAAATTTAATTCCCTCTAAATCTCTCGTTACCCACCGCTGTACTGTTGTTGCTGGGCAAGATATTTAGTGTCCGTCAAAGCACATTTTTTGTTCTGGGTTGAAGTACAATTCCCAATTTAGCAATTTCATAATTTAGTGGTTTCTGCTATATCAGAGCTATTTGAAATCTATCCCAAAAAGGGTATATAATATTGAAGGTGCACATAGGGTCATTCAGAATAACTTCACACACACCCGCTACTGTGTATTTCCAAGTCTAATTCTGTCACTAAACCCATACCTGTCACCCAGCGCCTAAATACTAGGCCTCAAATTTAAATCCCTCTAAATCTCTCGTTACCGTTGTCCTGTTGTAGCTGGGAAAGTTATTTAGTGCCCGTCAAAGCACATTTTTTGTTCTGGGTTGAAGTACAATTCCCAATTTAGCAATTTCATAATTTAGTGGTTCCTGCTATATCAGAGCTATTTGAAATCTATCCCAAAAAGGGTATATAATATTGAAGGTGCACATAGGGTCATTCAGAATAACTTCACACACACCCGCTACTGTGTATTTCCAAGTCTAATTCTGTCACTAAATCCATACCGGTGACCCAGCGCCTAAATACTAGGCCTCAAATTTAATTCCCTCTAAATCTCTCGTTACCCACCGCTGTACTGTTGTTGCTGGGCAAGATATTTAGTGTCCGTCAAAGCACATTTTTTGTTCTGGGTTGAAGTACAATTCCCAATTTAGCAATTTCATAATTTAGTGGTTTCTGCTATATCAGAGCTATTTGAAATCTATCCCTAAAAGGGTATATAATATTGAAGGTGCACATAGGGTCATTCAGAATAACTTCACACACACCCGCTACTGTGTATTTCCAAGTCTAATTCTGTCACTAAACCCATACCTGTCACCCAGCGCCTAAATACTAGGCCTCAAATTTATATCCAGCTAAATCTGTCCCTAGTGCTGTAGCTGGGCGAGTTATTTAGTGTCCGTTCAAGCACATTTCTTGTTCTGGGTTGAAATACAATTCCCAATTTAGCAATTTCATAATTTAGTGGTTCCTGCTATATCAGAGCTCTTTGAAATCTATCCCAAAAAGGGTATATAATATTGAAGGTGCACATAGGGTCATTCAGAGTAACTTCACACACACCCGCTACTGTGTATTTCCAAGTCTAATTCTGTCACTAAATCCATACCGGTGACCCAGCGCCTAAATACTAGGCCTCAAATTTAATTCCCTCTAAATCTCTCGTTACCCACCGCTGTACTGTTGTTGCTGGGCAAGATATTTAGTGTCCGTCAAAGCACATTTTTTGTTCTGGGTTGAAGTACAATTCCCAATTTAGCAATTTCATAATTTAGTGGTTTCTGCTATATCAGAGCTATTTGAAATCTATCCCAAAAAGGGTATATAATATTGAAGGTGCACATAGGGTCATTCAGAATAACTTCACACACACCCGCTACTGTGTATTTCCAAGTCTAATTCTGTCACTAAACCCATACCTGTCACCCAGCGCCTAAATACTAGGCCTCAAATTTAAATCCCTCTAAATCTCTCGTTACCGTTGTCCTGTTGTAGCTGGGAAAGTTATTTAGTGCCCGTCAAAGCACATTTTTTGTTCTGGGTTGAAGTACAATTCCCAATTTAGCAATTTCATAATTTAGTGGTTCCTGCTATATCAGAGCTATTTGAAATCTATCCCAAAAAGGGTATATAATATTGAAGGTGCACATAGGGTCATTCAGAATAACTTCACACACACCCGCTACTGTGTATTTCCAAGTCTAATTCTGTCACTAAATCCATACCGGTGACCCAGCGCCTAAATACTAGGCCTCAAATTTAATTCCCTCTAAATCTCTCGTTACCCACCGCTGTACTGTTGTTGCTGGGCAAGATATTTAGTGTCCGTCAAAGCACATTTTTTGTTCTGGGTTGAAGTACAATTCCCAATTTAGCAATTTCATAATTTAGTGGTTTCTGCTATATCAGAGCTATTTGAAATCTATCCCTAAAAGGGTATATAATATTGAAGGTGCACATAGGGTCATTCAGAATAACTTCACACACACCCGCTACTGTGTATTTCCAAGTCTAATTCTGTCACTAAACCCATACCTGTCACCCAGCGCCTAAATACTAGGCCTCAAATTTAAATCCCTCTAAATCTCTCGTTACCGTTGTCCTGTTGTAGCTGGGAAAGTTATTTAGTGCCCGTCAAAGCACATTTTTTGTTCTGGGTTGAAGTACAATTCCCAATTTAGCAATTTCATAATTTAGTGGTTCCTGCTATATCAGAGCTATTTGAAATCTATCCCAAAAAGGGTATATAATATTGAAGGTGCACATAGGGTCATTCAGAATAACTTCACACACACGCTTCTGTGCATTTCCAAGTCTAATTCTGTCACTAAATCCATACCGGTGACCCAGCGCCTAAATACTAGGCCTCAAATTTAATTCCCTCTAAATCTCTCGTTACCCACCGCTGTACTGTTGTTGCTGGGCAAGATATTTAGTGTCCGTCAAAGCACATTTTTTGTTCTGGGTTGAAGTACAATTCCCAATTTAGCAATTTCATAATTTAGTGGTTTCTGCTATATCAGAGCTATTTGAAATCTATCCCTAAAAGGGTATATAATATTCAAGGTGCACATTGGGTCATTCAGAATAACTTCACACACACACGCTTCTGTGCATTTCCAAGTCTAATTCTGTCACTAAATCCATACCGGTCACCCAGCGCCTAAATACTAGGCCTCAAATTTATATCCCGCTGAATTTGAATACAATACATTGGGCCAAATAATATATTTGTTGTTGTGGTGAACCATAACAATGAGAAAAACATCTAGTAAGGGACGCGGACGTGGACATGGTCGTGGTGGTGTTAGTGGACCCTCTGGTGCTGGGAGAGGACGTGGCCGTTCTGCCACATCCACACGTCCTAGTGTACCAACTACCTCAGGTCCCAGTAGCCGCCAGAATTTACAGCGATATATGGTGGGGCCCAATGCCGTTCTAAGGATGGTAAGGCCTGAGCAGGTACAGGCATTAGTCAATTGGGTGGCCGACAGTGGATCCAGCACGTTCACATTATCTCCCACCCAGTCTTCTGCAGAAAGCGCACAGATGGCGCCTGAAAACCAACCCCATCAGTCTGTCACATCACCCCCATGCATACCAGGGAAACTGTCTCAGCCTCAAGTTATGCAGCAGTCTCTTATGCTGTTTGAAGACTCCGCTGGCAGGGTTTCCCAAGGGCATCCACCTAGCCCTTCCCCAGCGGTGAAAGACATAGAATGCACTGACGCACAACCACTTATGTTTCCTGATGATGAGGACATGGGAATACCACCTCAGCATGTCTCTGATGATGACGAAACACAGGTGCCAACTGCTGCGTCTTTCTGCAGTGTGCAGACTGAACAGGAGGTCAGGGATCAAGACTGGGTGGAAGACGATGCAGGGGACGATGAGGTCCTAGACCCCACATGGAATGAAGGTCGTGCCACTGACTTTCACAGTTCGGAGGAAGAGGCAGTGGTGAGACCGAGCCAACAGCGTAGCAAAAGAGGGAGCAGTGGGCAAAAGCAGAACACCCGCCGCCAAGAGACTCCGCCTGCTACTGACCGCCGCCATCTGGGACCGAGCACCCCAAAGGCAGCTTCAAGGAGTTCCCTGGCATGGCACTTCTTCAAACAATGTGCTGACGACAAGACCCGAGTGGTTTGCACGCTGTGCCATCAGAGCCTGAAGCGAGGCATTAACGTTCTGAACCTGAGCACAACCTGCATGACCAGGCACCTGCATGCAAAGCATGAACTGCAGTGGAGTAAACACCTTAAAACCAAGGAAGTCACTCAGGCTCCCCCTGCTACCTCTTCTGCTGCTGCCGCCTCGGCCTATTCTGCTGCTGCCGCCTCGGCCTCTTCCTCCGCCTCTGGAGGAACGTTGGCACCTGCCGCCCAGCAAACAGGGGATGTACCACCAACACCACCACCACCACCACCTCCGTCACCAAGCGTCTCAACCATGTCACACGCCAGCGTTCAGCTCTCCATCTCACAAACATTTGATAGAAAGCGTAAATTCCCACCTAGCCACCCTCGATCCCTGGCCCTGAATGCCAGCATTTCTAAACTACTGGCCTATGAAATGCTGTCATTTAGGCTGGTGGACACAGACAGCTTCAAACAGCTCATGTCGCTTGCTGTCCCACAGTATGTTGTTCCCAGCCGGCACTACTTCTCCAAGAGAGCCGTGCCTTCCCTGCACAACCAAGTATCCCATAAAATCAAGTGTGCACTGCGCAACGCCATCTGTAGCAAGGTCCACCTAACCACAGATACGTGGACCAGTAAGCACGGCCAGGGACGCTATATCTCCCTAACTGCACACTGGGTAAATGTAGTGGCAGCTGGGCCCCAGGCGGAGAGCTGTTTGGCGCACGTCCTTCCGCCGCCAAGGATCGCAGGGCAACATTCTTTGCCTCCTGTTGCCACCTCCTCCTTCTCGGCTTCCTCCTCCTCTTCTTCCACCTGCTCATCCAGTCAGCCACACACCTTCACCACCAACTTCAGCACAGCCCGGGGTAAACGTCAGCAGGCCATTCTGAAACTCATATGTTTGGGGGACAGGCCCCACACCGCACAGGAGTTGTGGCGGGGTATAGAACAACAGACCGACGAGTGGTTGCTGCCGGTGAGCCTCAAGCCCGGCCTGGTGGTGTGTGATAATGGGCGAAATCTCGTTGCAGCTCTGGGACTAGCCAATTTGACGCACATCCCTTGCTTGGCGCATGTGCTGAATTTGGTGGTGCAGAAGTTCATTCACAACTACCCCGACATGTCAGAGCTGCTGCATAAAGTGCGGGCCGTCTGTTCGCGCTTCCGGCGTTCACATCCTGCTGCTGCTCGCCTGTCTGCGCTACAGCGTAACTTCGGCCTTCCCGCTCACCGCCTCATATGCGACGTGCCCACCAGGTGGAACTCCACCTTGCACATGCTGGACAGACTGTGCGAGCAGCAGCAGGCCATAGTGGAGTTTCAGCTGCAGCACGCACGGGTCAGTCGCACTACAGAACAGCACCACTTCACCACCAATGACTGGGCCTCCATGCGAGACCTGTGTGCCCTGTTGCGCTGTTTCGAGTACTCCACCAACATGGCCAGTGGCGATGACACCGTTATCAGCGTTACAATACCACTTCTATGTCTCCTTGAGAAAACACTTAGGGCGATGATGGAAGAGGAGGTGGCCCAGGAGGAGGAGGAGGAGGAGGAGGAAGAGGGGTCATTTTTAGCACTTTCAGGCCAGTCTCTTCGAAGTGACTCAGAGGGAGGTTTTTGGCAACAGCAGAGGCCAGGTACAAATGTGGCCAGCCAGGGCCCACTACTGGAGGACGAGGAGGACGAGGATGAGGAGGAGGTGGAGGAGGATGAGGATGAAGCATGGTCACAGCGGGGTGGCACCCAACGCAGCTCGGGTCCATCACTGGTGCGTGGCTGGGGGGAAAGGCAGGACGATGACGATACGCCTCCCACAGAGGACAGCTTGTCCTTATCCCTGGGCAGCCTGGCACACATGAGCGACTACATGCTGCAGTGCCTGCGCAACGACAGCAGAGTTGCCCACATTTTAACCTGTGCGGACTACTGGGTTGCCACCCTGCTGGATCCACGCTACAAAGACAATGTGCCCACCTTACTTCCTGCACTGGAGCGTGATAGGAAGATGCGCGAGTACAAGCGCACGTTGGTAGACACGCTACTGAGAGCATTCCCAAATGTCACAGGGGAACAAGTGGAAGCCCAAGGCCAAGGCAGAGGAGGAGCAAGAGGTCGCCAAGGCAGCTGTGTCACGGCCAGCTCCTCTGAGGGCAGGGTTAGCATGGCAGAGATGTGGAAAACTTTTGTCAACACGCCACAGCTAACTGCACCACCACCTGATACGCAACGTGTTAGCAGGAGGCAACATTTCACTAACATGGTGGAACAGTACGTGTGCACACCCCTCCACGTACTGACTGATGGTTCGGCCCCATTCAACTTCTGGGTCTCTAAATTGTCCACGTGGCCAGAGCTAGCCTTTTATGCCTTGGAGGTGCTGGCCTGCCCGGCGGCCAGCGTTTTGTCTGAACGTGTATTCAGCACGGCAGGGGGCGTCATTACAGACAAACGCAGCCGCCTGTCTACAGCCAATGTGGACAAGCTGACGTTCATAAAAATGAACCAGGCATGGATCCCACAGGACCTGTCCGTCCCTTGTCCAGATTAGACATTAACTACCTCCCCATAACCATATATTATTGGACTCCAGGGCACTTCCTCATTCAATCCTATTTTTATTTTCATTTTACCATTATATTGCGAGGCTACCCAAAGTTGAATGAACCTCTCCTCTGCCTGTGTGCTAGGCCTAAATATATGCCAATGGACTGTTGCAGTGGTGGGTGACGTGAAGCCTCATTCTCTGCTATGACATGCAGACTGATTCTCTGCTGACATGAAGCCAGATCCTCTGTTACGGGAGCTCTCTCCTCTGCCTGGGTGCTGGGCCTAAATTTATGACAATTGACTGTTGCAGTGGTGGGTGACGTGAAGCCTGATTCTCTGCTATGATATGAAGACTGATTCTCTGCTGACATGAAGCCAGATTGTCTGTTACGGGACCTTTCTCCTCTGCCTGGGTTCTGGGCCTAAATTTATGAAAATTGACTGTTGCAGTGGTGGGTGACGTGAAGCCTGATTCTCTGCTATGATATGAAGACTGATTCTCTGCTGACATGAAGCCAGATTGTCTGTTACGGGACCTTTCTCCTCTGCCTGGGTTCTGGGCCTAAATTTATGAAAATTGACTCTTACAGTGGTGGGTGACGTGAAGCCTGATTCTCTGCTATGATATGAAGACTGATTCTCTGCTGACATGAAGCCAGATTGTCTGTTACGGGACCTCTCTCCTCTGCCTGGGTGCTGGGCCTAAATTTATGACAATGGACTGTTGCAGTGGTGGCTGACGTGAAGCCTGATTCTCTGCTATGACATGCAGACTGATTCTCTGCTGTCATGAAGCCAGATTGTCTGTTACGGGACCTCTCTGCTCTGCCTGTGTGCTAGGCCTAAATATATGCCAATGGACTGTTGCAGTGGTGGCTGACGTGAAGCCTCATTCTCTGCTATGACATGCAGACTAATTCTCTGCTGACATGAAGCCAGATTGTCTGTTACGGGACCTCTCTCCTCTGCCTGGGTGCTGGGCCTAAATTTATGACAATGGACTGTTGCAGTGGTGGCTGACGTGAAGCCTGATTCTCTGCTATGACATGCAGACTGATTCTCTGCTGTCATGAAGCCAGATTGTCTGTTACGGGACCTCTCTGCTCTGCCTGTGTGCTAGGCCTAAATATATGCCAATGGACTGTTGCAGTGGTGGCTGACGTGAAGCCTCATTCTCTGCTATGACATGCAGACTAATTCTCTGCTGACATGAAGCCAGATTGTCTGTTACGGGACCTCTCTCCTCTGCCTGGGTGCTGGGCCTAAATTTATGACAATGGACTGTTGCAGTGGTGGCTGACGTGAAGCCTGATTCTCTGCTATGACATGCAGACTAATTCTCTGCTGACATGAAGCCAGATTGTCTGTTACGGGACCTCTCTCCTCTGCCTGGGTGCTGGGCCTAAATATATGCCAATGGACTGTTGCAGTGGTGGCTGACGTGAAGCCTCATTCTCTGCTATGACATGCAGACTAATTCTCTGCTGTCATGAAGCCAGATTGTCTGTTACGGGACCTCTCTGCTCTGCCTGTGTGCTAGGCCTAAATATATGCCAATGGACTGTTGCAGTGGTGGGTGACGTGAAGCCTCATTCTCTGCTATGACATGCAGACTGATTCTCTGCTGACATGAAGCCAGATTGTCTGTTACGGGACCTCTCTGCTCTGCCTGTGTGCTAGGCCTAAATATATGCCAATGGACTGTTGCAGTGGTGGGTGACGTGAAGCCTCATTCTCTGCTATGACATGCAGACTGATTCTCTGCTGACATGAAGCCAGATTGTCTGTTACGGGACCTCTCTGCTCTGCCTGTGTGCTAGGCCTAAATATATGCCAATGGACTGTTGCAGTGGTGGGTGACGTGAAGCCTCATTCTCTGCTATGACATGCAGACTGATTCTCTGCTGACATGAAGCCAGATCCTCTGTTACGGGAGCTCTCTCCTCTGCCTGGGTGCTGGGCCTAAATTTATGACAATTGACTGTTGCAGTGGTGGGTGACGTGAAGCCTGATTCTCTGCTATGATATGAAGACTGATTCTCTGCTGACATGAAGCCAGATTGTCTGTTACGGGACCTTTCTCCTCTGCCTGGGTTCTGGGCCTAAATTTATGAAAATTGACTCTTACAGTGGTGGGTGACGTGAAGCCTGATTCTCTGCTATGATATGAAGACTGATTCTCTGCTGACATGAAGCCAGATTCTCTGTTACGGGACCTCTCTCCTCTGCCTGGGTGCTGGGTAGTGTTGAGCGCGAATATTCGAAAAGCAAATTTTTTTCGCGAATATCGCAACTTCGCGATTTCGCGAATATTTCGAATATAGTGCTATATATTCGTAAAAACGAATATTCGTTTTTTGTTTCCCCCCCCCCCCCACAAAATTACAGTACACATATAATTGATTGTTTCCCAAAGGTCCAACAGCTCAGATCTTACTCACATTGCCTAGAAAGTGATTGAGGCGCGAATCTTCGTAAGGCGATTTTATTAGCGCACATGCGAATATCGGCACGTCCCAGAACAGAGGCAAAGGGCTTTGCATTCATACATTAGTGAATTGAGTTGCGAATCTTCGTAAGGCGATTTTATTAACGCAAATGCAAATATCTACACTTGTCCCCAGAACAGAGAGGCAAAGGCCTGTGCATTCATATAGTATAGCACCATATTCGCGAATACGTAGAACTTCGTAAAATTCGATTTACGAATATTCGTATTTTTTATTTTACTTTCCACCTTACAGATTACATTGATCTGTACTCTGTCAACTACTGTCATCACCCCCCACTGTATCTCGATTGATTCCCAAAAGTCTCACATTCCCTAGAAAGTGATTGAGGTGCGAATCTTCGTAAGGCGATTTTATTAGCGCACATGCGAATATCTACACTTGTCCCAGAACAGAGGCAAAGGGCATTGCATTCATACATTAGTGATTGAATTGAGTTGCGAATCTTCGTAAGGCGATTTCATTAGCGCACATGTGAATTTTGCATAGCATATGTATTATGCGATAATTCGAATTATCGCATATGCGAAATAATAACGAATTTGAATAATCGCGAATATTTTACGAATATTCTTTCGAATATTCACAAAATTTCGCGAATTCGAATATGGGACATGCCGCTCAACACTAGTGCTGGGCCTAAATTTATGACAATGGACTGTTGCAGTGGTGGGTGACGTGAAGCCTGATTCTCTGCTATGACATGCAGACTGATTCTCTGCTGACATGAAGCCAGATTGTCTGTTACGGGACCTCTCTCCTCTGCCTGGGTGCTGGGCCTAAATATATGCCAATGGACTGTTGCAGTGGTGGCTGACGTGAAGCCTCATTCTCTGCTATGACATGCAGACTAATTCTCTGCTGACATGAAGACAGATTCTCTGTTACGGGACCTCTCTCCTCTGCCTGGGTGCCGGGGCCTAAATATCTGAGAATGGACTGTTCCAGTGGTGGCTGACGTGAAGCCTCATTCTCTGCTATGACATGCAGACTAATTCTCTGCTGACATGAAGACAGATTCTCTGTTACGGGACCTCCCTCCTCTGCCTGGGTGCTGGGCCTAAATATATGCCAATGGACTGTTGCAGTGGTGGCTGACGTGAAGCCTCATTCTCTGCTATGACATGCAGACTAATTCTCTGCTGACATGAAGACAGATTCTCTGTTACGGGACCTCCCTCCTCTGCCTGGGTGCTGGGCCTAAATATATGCCAATGGACTGTTGCAGTGGTGGCTGACGTGAAGCCTCATTCTCTGCTATGACATGCAGACTGATTCTCTGCTGACATGAAGCCAGATTCTCTGTTACGGGACCTCTCTCCTCTGCCTGTGTGTGTGCTGGGCCTAAATATATGCCAATGGACTGTTGCAGTGGTGGCTGACGTGAAGCCTCATTCTCTGCTATGACATGCAGACTGATTCTCTGCTGACATGAAGCCAGATTCTCTGTTACGGGACCTCTCTCCTCTGCCTGTGTGTGTGCTGGGCCTAAATATATGCCAATGGACTGTTGCAGTGGTGGCTGACGTGAAGCCTCATTCTCTGCTATGACATGCAGACTAATTCTCTGCTGACATGAAGACAGATTCTCTGTTACGGGACCTCCCTCCTCTGCCTGGGTGCTGGGCCTAAATATATGCCAATGGACTGTTGCAGTGGTGGCTGACGTGAAGCCTCATTCTCTGCTATGACATGCAGACTGATTCTCTGCTGACATGAAGCCAGATTCTCTGTTACGGGACCTCTCTCCTCTGCCTGTGTGTGTGCTGGGCCTAAATATATGCCAATGGACTGTTGCAGTGGTGGCTGACGTGAAGCCTCATTCTCTGCTATGACATGCAGACTGATTCTCTGCTGACATGAAGCCAGATTCTCTGTTACGGGACCTCTCTCCTCTGCCTGTGTGTGTGCTGGGCCTAAATATATGCCAATGGACTGTTGCAGTGGTGGCTGACGTGAAGCCTGATTCTCTGCTATGACATGCAGACTAATTCTCTGCTGACATGAAGACAGATTCTCTGTTACGGGACCTCCCTCCTCTGCCTGGGTGCTGGGCCTAAATATATGCCAATGGACTGTTGCAGTGGTGGCTGACGTGAAGCCTCATTCTCTGCTATGACATGCAGACTAATTCTCTGCTGACATGAAGACAGATTCTCTGTTACGGGACCTCTCTCCTCTGCCTGGGTGCCGGGGCCTAAATATCTGAGAATGGACTGTTCCAGTGGTGGGTGACGGGAAGCCAGATTCTCTGCTATGGAACCTCTCTCCAATTGATTTTGGTTAATTTTTATTTATTTAATTTTTATTTTAATTCATTTCCCTATCCACATTTGTTTGCAGGGGATTTACCTACATGTTGCTGCCTTTTGCAGCCCTCTAGCTCTTTCCTGGGCTGTTTTACAGCCTTTTTAGTGCCGAAAAGTTCGGGTCCCCATTGACTTCAATGGGGTTCGGGTTCGGGACGAAGTTCGGATCGGGTTCGGATCCCGAACCCGAACATTTCCGGGATGTTCGGCCGAACTTCTCGAACCCGAACATCCAGGTGTTCGCTCAACTCTAAACATGATACATCACTGCGCTGAACTGTAAATATAACTTCAATATAATCTACATAAGAGTGCGTTCACATGAACGTATCCGTTTTCGGTTGTGTGCATCCCACACTTTTAGCAGGTCCTATTGAAAAGATGCTTATTCTTGTTCGCAAAATGGACACGAATAGGACATGCTCTATAATTTGCTGCATAAGGATGTGGCCCTAGAAAAATTAATAGGTCTGCGTTCAATCCGTAAAAGAAATGCGAATCATATGAAGACCGTGAATGCACACTAAGAAAATGAAATCTAAGCTCCAATACAATATGGTATTGCTTTTTAAGTCACAGCTGGCTGGTCTGCCAGCTTTCTGTCATGTATTGCAGTTATCATAGCTGCATGGAGTATGTTTTCAGTAAGAGGCACAGCCTAGTTTTCTAGAAAAGCAGCCAAAACTAACAGTTTACATTGGTGTTCTGTGAAATCATAATTACCATGATTTATTCAGGTTCCATTACGGAAGATATCATATGTTTGTCTGCAGCTCAGCCAGTTATGATATTTTGTAAGCTTTTCTGTACTGTACATTATATAAAATGTCATGTTACATTCTAACTTGCTTTAAGGAACAAGTTGTGGATCCAACTGCGGGGACCCCCACCGATCACAAGAATATTGGCCATATTAAAACACATACATTTTTTTCTTTTTGAGTACAGAGCTGTGTTTTTTTTTTTGTTTTTGTTTTTTTTTTTGCGGGATGGTCTGTAGTTTTTTATTGATTTATGCATTAGCATTGGAGCCTATAAAAATGTTACTGCTCTCCTATGGAACCTATGTTCGGCAGCCTTGGATCATTCAGGAGAACTGAGGCTGCTGCACACAACATCTGGCTCCCCCGATCCTTGCACGGCCTGGAGCTCTGAGATGTTGTGGTCACATTTGACAATGGCATATGAGGGGTTAAATGTGTGCGACATTATTGACGATTGCATATATAAGCCTCAGGTGGTGCATCCTATTTGCGGGTGCCATGTTTAACCATGTGACTTCCTGACCAGGGCCGTAGTACTACGGCGTGCTAATCGGGTAGGAGCTGCACCCGCCCGGTCAGCTGAAGGAGACCGGCTGTTCCCGTTAGCCGGTCCCCTGCTGTATGCGCCGGCATCAGTGAAAACACAGATGTCGGTGCATTAACCCTCACTATGCAGCGGTCAGCGCTGACCGTGGCATGTGTGGGTTGTGTGGAAGGAGGGAGCTCTCCTTCCCCATCGGGTCCCCGCACTGCGGTGGCAGGGAAGGCAGCGCATCGGGGGTGGCAGGGAAGGCAGCGCATCGGGGCTGCCTTCCATGTAAGCCTGTGAGATCCAGCCCCCTGGATCTCACAGACAAGAAACTGTAAGTATACAGTCCTGATAAAAAGTTTAAGACTTGAAAAATGGCAAAAAATCATATTTTACATGTTGGATCTTAACAAGGTTCCAAGTAGAGCTTCAACATGCAACAAGAAGTAATGAGAGTGAGACAAAACATTTTTGGAGCATTCAATTAATTTAAAATAGCGATTAAACTGAAACAGACTGTTTTTCAGCTGATCAAAATTTTAGGACCACATGCCTTTAAAAGGCCAAATCTGTGCAAAGATGTGGATTCATTGTCATTTTCTGTCAGGTATTCACACGTTATGATGGCAAAGGCAAAAAAAAATCTCCCTTTTTGAACGTGGTTAGGTTGTTGAACTGCATAAGCAGGGTCTTTTACAGCGCGCCATCACTGCTGAGGTGGGACGCAGTAAAACAGTCATTTGGAATTTCTTAAATGATCCTGAGGGTTATGGAACAAAAAAGTCAAGTGGAAGACCCCATAAATATGGCTCTCAGAAAATGGCAACTCAAAACAAGATTTCATTCTGTTCAAAAATGCATTTACTGTGTAAAACTTAATAAAAATAATAGATATATTGGGTATCGCCGCATCCGTAACAACCTGCTCTATAAAAATATCACATTATATACCCCCTCAGGTGAATACTGTACAAAATGTTTTTTTTTTAAACTACGCCAAAACAGCCTTTTTTTTTCACTTTGCCTCACAAAGTGTGTAATACCAAGCGATCAAAGTCGTATGTACCCTAAAATGGTACCAATGGAAACATCACCTCATCCTGCAAAGACAATCACTCAAAAAATAAAAACGAGTGGCACTCGTAAACCAATCCATCAAAATCTGCACTGCAAAAGTCATATGGCTTCTTTTAATTTTGATTCCTGCCATGTGCCCCCACAGCAGTTTACCACCACATATGGGGTGTTGCCGTATTCAGGAGAAAATGGGTAACAAATTATGAGGTGCTTTTTCTCCTGTTACCCCTTGTAAAATGAAAAATTTGGGGCTAAAGCAACATTTTATTGGAAGAAATGAAACTTTTCAAGCCAAGTGTTTCAGCCAAGTGTTTTCAAATGCCGTAAAATGCTTAGGGGGTCAAAGTTCTCAGTATCCCCATTAATATATTCTTTGAAGGATGTAGTTTTCAAAATGGGGTAAATTTTTGATGGTTTCCACTGTAGGGTTATGTCAGGGTCTCTTCAAATACAAAACGGTGCCCAAAAATCATTCTAGCACTATCTGCCTCCAAAACCCATATGGCCCTGCTTTCCTTCTGGCCACGTGTCCATAGAGCAATTTACCACCACATATGGGGTATTACTGTAAACTTCAGAATCAGAGTAATGCACATTGAGGTTTAGTTTGCCGTTGACCCTTGCTGTGTTGCAAGAAAAGATTGATTAACATGAAAAATCTGCATAAAATATGACATTTTGCCTCTATTTTTTTTTAATTCTTGTGGAAAACCTTAAGGGCTAACAGTTTGCAACATCAGTGTTGAATAATTTGAGGGGTGTAGTTTTTAAAATGGGGTCATTTTTGGGTGGTTTCCGTTATGTAAGCCTCTCAAAATCACTTTATAACTGAATTGGTGCTTAAAAAAGCAAACATATGGGGAATGATGACTGATAACTATCTCCGATGTGGACCAAAACAACGGTCGTGTGCATGTAGCCTTGAAAGTAGAGAAATTCTAATTTAGAAAATTGAGAATTTTTCAAAATTTGGGGTAAATTTGGGATTTTTTTTATTTATAAATAAAGGAAAAATATATTGACTCAAATTTACCACTGTCATGAAGTGACACATGTCAGATTTGCAAAAAATGGCCTGGGCAGGAAGGTGAAAACTAGTCCGGGGTAGAAAGGGTTAAATACCTGACTGCTGATATAAATTTGCGTTAACAGGTTGGGAAGGGGTTAGAGAGCAGGCACAGTCACTGCTGATGTTTTGCAGGGTGGTCATAGCCATGGAAATGAGAAGTGTATAATGACATGTAAAAATTAATCAAGCCAGAAAAGGAGGCAATATGGATAATAACAATACATTAGTAAGTGCCTTGTAGTAACTTTCTCTAAAGAGCAGACTGCTCTCCCTACTTAAGCCTCATGCACATGTCCGTGGAACACGGACCGTAAGATGCTGGCCTGGATTCCTGCTGAGTGCAGGAGCGCACGGCGTCATTGGTTGCTATGACTCCGTGCGCTTCGTGCCACCGCCGCTGCTGTACAGTGATACACTCATATAGATCATTAGTGATGATAACCTTCAGGGAATAATATTGGATAGGAGTTAATACCTAAGAGTGAATAATAGGCAAAACATTTTTAAGGTAGTCTAGGGTTGTCTAGAGAAACATTCCTAATGTCACCAGTGACCTAAGATTTTAAACAGTTCAAATCTAGAGCATCTACTCTTCTGTTGTGCCATTCTTCTATAGAGTGAATTGCCATTTAGTCTGCAATCAAGGTCCAGTTGGGGGTGTCCCTGCACCACCGGACACTATCCAATCAGTGCTGCCAGTATCAGACTGTGATACCCCCTTGGACCATTATTGCAGATTGTTGGCAATTTAGTCATGATAATCATCAAAATAATAATGGGTTTGAATTAAGTCATAAGAACAGATACTCCATAATTATCATTACACGCGGAATGCAAGTAGTTACTAAAACAGACATGTCAGACGAGGTGACAGATCCCCTTTAACATTCTTGTGGGAAACTTTCTTTGGCAATTTCTGCTGAACAGACTGACAACATGCTGCGCTTCAATTCTCCTCAGTCCTAATGTGTCCTCTCATTGTGTAGAGCTTATGCAGCAGGAAGCCTTTCATGTCTTCACTTACATTCAGGATTTTGCACCATCTGGGACTTAATTTTCACTTAGAAAAGCTTTGTCCATAGTAAGAGCTACATGGCATGCAGATATCATGGCAGGACCAGAAACGAGCATTGTGCAGACACAATTGCCTACTGATGTTCCTGAAGTTTAAATGAAAATAAAATACTTGTTTGTATAGATGAGCGGATTAATTCTCGAATTTGACTCTCTCTCGCTTGGGTGTTGGCTAGCCGGAGTTTGGTAACTGCATTATATTCCCATGCACTGGCTATTTTTGTAAAAGTGGCATTAGGCAGTGCAGCCATATTAGTTGTGGCTTCTGAAATTGGGCATTTTTCATGTTACAGTTATCCACGAAATTAAAGTTTGTATAAAATGTTTTCCTAATCAATCGGTAAACATTTGTTGGCTAATCACATCTTTTATGCAGCAGTAAAAATCATAGTTTGTTGGCATCCCATCTGCAAAACACGGATCCTAGCTGTGAGCATGCTGCCCCCCTAGAGAAAAATTACATTCTTGTGTGCAAAATGGACAAGATTAGGACACTTTCCGTTTGTTTGTTTTTTTGCTTGGTCACAGCATGGACTTGAGATGAACGGGTCCGCATCAGAAACAGACCACAAAAACGCACATTGGCCCGAACCTATAGCCCTGTGCATGAGGCCTTAGGGTAGGCTCATTTTCCTGCAAGTTTTTCATCTAAAGCCAGAAGTGGATCGAGCAGGAAGGAGAAGTTCTTATTTTATATTTCTGATTCCTTTTGAATCCACATCTGGCTTTGGCTAAAAAAACTATAGGAAATTCTGCCTCAAAACTAACTCTAAAAAACTGTGTGAACCTACCCTTACTGTATTATCAGTAAATATCGGCAACATTTTGGAGAAGTTACATTAATTTAAAAGTTACAAGTAAGATGCCCGTACTTCCTGATATCACTTATGTTGAACAATTATGCACATATGATTATTGACTCTATGGTCACTTTTAGTTTTGGTGTATATCTTTCAGAAATAAATAATTAAAACATTAGGCTATGTATTTACCCTGATTAATTTTTTCCTTTATTAAACTGGTCATACACATTAAACAGGGTTTCCAGTACTTAGATACTGATGGCCTATCCTCAGGATAGGTCATCAATAGAGATGAGCGAATCGAAGTTGACGAAGTGGAGTTCGATCCGAATTTCAGGAAAAATTTGCACCGAATCCGAATTTCCTTGTGGTAACGAATCACATTTTTTCCTAAAATAGCCTGTGCCATCTTGGATCCTGCCATTTTCCAGTGTGCTTAGTGCAGGGAGAGATGTCAGCAGGCGCTAGGGACAGTGCTAGAAAAGACTTCAATGTGCTGAAAAAACGATTTACAATTTTAGGGAAAGGATAGGGATGAATTATTCTGCTGCTTTTAGGTTTGCAATAGATGATACCTCTGTAATTCCAGCAAACCTTGCTTGTTATTGGGGTGCAAGTGCTGTGTGATACAGACATTAACAGGGTTTATTACTAGGAAATATTTATATGTCTTATAAGCCCTTGTGTGGTGCAATTATATGTTCTAAAGCCTTTTTGGGGGTGTATTAGTGGTAAAAAAGGGCTTATTTGCCGTTCAGCGGTGCAGTTATATGTTCTGAAGCCTTTTTTGGAACTACTATAGAGACATCCTATATAGTCAGTTGGCTGCTGCTTTTGAACGCCATCGCCCATCCTCTCGCAGGTCTGACCGGGGGGCCCTCTGCGCTCACGTTCCACTGCCATGGCTGCTGTGGGGAGATAGGAGCAGTACCAGCTCCATCAGCAGCAACTTGGGTCTAGAGTCGCTGATGAGCAGCTTTCTTCACCCGCCTAGTGAAGAAACTATTCACCAGCAGCTAGACCTGGAGCAGAACCTGAACTCGCCTGTCCACCCAAAATGTGGAAAGACTGACCTTTGTCAAGATGAATCAGGCGTGGATCAGCAAGGATTTTCAAACACCAATGCCTGATGCATTAGACTAGATGATCCATGGTGCCACACCTACACTTTGACAAAAGAGACAGTTTCTTCTGGCTACCTGCCTCAGCTATTATTCTGATGCTGCCACCCGCCTGATGCCAAGTGCTCCTTTTTACACCCACCATCGTCAGTGGGTTCTGTTATTGCCATCCGCCTCCCCACTCTGTCACCGGGTCACTCTGTGTTCTCCTGATGCTGCTGCCATCTCACCACTCAGGTCTCCTCATGCTGCTGCTGCCACCTCCACACTCTGTCATTGTGCCACTCTCTGGTCTCCTCATGCTGATGTCACCTTGCCACTCTGTGGTCTCCTCATGCTGCTGCCACCTCCACACTCTGTCATTGTGCCACTCTGTGACTTCCTCATGCTGCTGCTGCCACTTCCACACTGTCATTGTGCCACTCTGTGGTCTCCTCATGCTGATGTCACCTTGCCACTCAGTGGTCTCCTCACGCTGATGTCACCTTGCCACTCTGTGGTCTCCTCATGCTGCTGCTTCTGCCACCTCCACACTCTGTCATTGTGCCACTCTGTGACTTCCTCATGCTGTTGCTGCCGCCACCTCCACACTATGTCACCTTGCCACTCTGTGGTCTGCTCATGCTGCTGCCACCTCAACACTATGTCACTGGGCCACTCTGTGGTCTCCTCATGCTGCTTCTAACTCAGCACTATGTCACTGGGCTACTCTGTGGACTTCTCATGCTGTTCCCACCCTCCCCACTTCATGACTGGGCCACTATTTAGCCTTTTTTGCCTGGTTGACATCATCATTTATTTGACCCTTCTTCTGATCTGTCAGAAGGAAGGAAAAATGAGACGCAAAATAAATCCTGTCTATGTAGCAGCTGTAAGGCCTGTATGGTCCCATCAGAATTGGCCTATGATTTGGTAGCCAAAAGCAGGAGTGGGTACAAAACACAGAAGACATGCAAATATTCCATTCATGTGTCATCTGTTTTGGACCAAATGCTGACCGAGTGAAGGTGGATGCTCAACAGACAACCCCAAAAAACGGATCCGATTGTTCTGATTGGAGGAAGGGCAAAATAATCAGTGACTTCAACACAAACTTACAGTTCCCAGAGATGCTTAGCACTTGTTGGCCCTTTTGCCTTCACTCTGCGGTCCAGCTCACCCCAAACCATCTCGATTGGGTTCAGGTCCGGTGACTGTGGAGGCCAGGTCATCTGGCGCAGCACCCCATCACTCTCCTTCATGGTCAAATAGCCCTTACACAGCCTGGAGGTGTGTTTGGGGTCATTGTCCTGTTGAAAAATAAATGATGGTCCAACTAAATGCAAACTGGATGGAATAGCATGCCGCTGCAAGATGCTGTGGTAGCCATGCTGGTTCAGTATGCCTTTAATTTTGAATAAATCCCCAACAGTGTCACCAGCAAAGCACCCCCACACCATCACACCTCCTCCTCTATGCTTCACGGTGGGAACCAGGCATGTAGAGTCCATCCGTTCACCTTTTCTGCGTTGCACAAAGACACGGTGGTTGGAACCAAAGATCTCAAATTTGGACTCATCAGAACAAAGCACAGATTTCCACTGGTCTAATGTCCATTCCTTGTGTTCTTTAGCCCAGACAATTCTCTTCTGCTTGTTGCCTGTCCTTAGCAGTGGTTTCCTAGCAGATATTCTACCATGAAGGCCTGATTCACACAGTCTCCTCTTAACAGTTGTTCTAGAGATGTGTCTGCTGCTAGAACTCTGTGTGGCATTGACCTGGTTCTGTGTGGCATTGACCTGGTCTCTAATCTGAGCTGCTGTTAACCTGCGATTTATGAGGCTGGTGACTCAGATGAACTTATCCTCCGCAGCAGAGGTGACTCTTGGTCTTCCTTTCCTGGGGCGGTCCGCATGTGAGCCAGTTTCTTTGTAGCGCTTGATGGTTTTTGTGACTGCACTTGGGGACACTTTCAAAGTTTTCCCAATTTTTCGGACTGACTGACCTTCATTTCTTAAAGTAATGATGGCCACTCATTTCTCTTTACTTAGCTGCTTTTTTCTTGCCATAATACAAATTCTAACAGTCTATTCAGTAGGACTATCAGCTGACTTCTCCACAACGCAACTGATGGTCCCAACCCCATTTATAAGGCAAGAAATCCCACTTATTAAACCTGACAGGGCACACCTGTGAAGTGAAAACCATTTCAGGTGACTACCTCTTGAAGCTCATCAAGAGAATGCCAAGAGTGTGCAAAGCAGTAATCAAAGCAAAAGGTGGCTACTTGAAGAACCTAGAACATGACAAATTTTCAGTTGTTTCACACTTTTTTGTTAGGTATATAATTCCACATGTGTTAATTCATAGTTTTGATGCCTTCAGTGTGAATCTACAATTTTCATAGTCATGAAAATAAAGAAAACTCTTTGAAATAGTACGTGTGTCCAAACTTTTAGTCTGTACTGTATGTGGAATCAGATGACGAGTGTGTAAAAGGAGTGCACTTCTTCACGCTAACCTCGACCTGTAAGGCTAAGTTCACACTTGAGTTATTTGGTCAGTTTTGGCCCCATAACTGCCCAAATAAGTGAAGTGTGCTGTGATTCTAAGAGCGATGCCTGTCATCTGCGTGTCATACAGACTCACAGTATTATTTCACTACCATAACAGACTCCCTATGCATGTTACTGCAAGGCACTGTGTTCTACATCACTATACAGGCTCTCTGAAGCCAGGAAACAGCTGTTTTTTTAATGCGATTCGACACAAATAAATTCGGATCTAATCGAATCTTTTCGACTGAATCGAATTTTTGAGAAATTCGCTCATCTCCAGTCATCAATATTAGATTGGTGGGGGTCCAAAGCCTAGCACCCCCATCACTAATCAGCTGTTTCAGGCAGCCACCAGCGCCAGGAACTATACAGTGGATGGAAGCCTCTGTGCACTGTATAATTTCCAGCACTAATGCCTAAGAATGGGAGGTAAGCTGAAATACTCCGGCACTGCCACTACTCAGAGAACAGAGGCTTCTGCGTCTGACTCCGTCCTCTGTGTAGTTTCCAGCACTGGTGGGTGCTCAAAACAGCAGATCAGTGCAGGATGTCAGATCTATCATGAGGACAGTCCAATAATATCTTAGTACCAGAAAACCCCTTTTAAAGTAGGCCAAACCTGGTTATTTTCTCATTCCCTGCAGCAGATGTTGGATCGTACTTGTTTGATTTCCGCATTCCATATACTTTGATCCCAGCGGGGATAACTAAATTATCTTAATGGTATTGTCTATCTCAGTTTTACACTTGTTGTACAGATTAGGCTATTTTCACATCTGTGTTTTCCTTTCTAGTTTTGAGATCTGGCAGAGGCTCTTAAAACTGGAAGAAAACGCTACAGTTTTGTCTCCATTCATTGTCATAAGGGACAAAACTGAACAAACCGAAACGGAGTTCACCGAATGCATTCCGTTACATTTTGTTGTGTTCACATGCCGGACGTAAAACCGTTTTTGTGTGCGGCACGGGAAACTGAACATGCGTGGTATCAAAAACCATGTAAGGGTACTTTCACACTTGCGTTAAACTTTTCCGGTATTGAGTTCCATTCTAGGGGCTCAATACTGGAAAAAAACGTATTAGTTTTAGTCTACATGCACACGACCAGGCCATTTTTTGCCGTCCGCAAACCGCGGATCTGCAAAAAACTGAAATTTGTGGAAGGGAACGGGCAACCGTCAATATAAATGCCTATTCTTGTCCGCAAAGCGCGGACAAGAATAGGACATGTTAATTTTTTTTAGCGGGGCTGCAGAACTGAGCAACGCGACTATGCCGGCTGCGCGAACAAGTGGATGAGGTGAGTTTATTTATTTATTTTTTTAACCCCTCAATCTACATTTTGGTAAGCATTCTGTATTAAGAATGCTATTATTTCCCCTTATAACCATGTTATAAGGGAAAATAATACAGTGAATTTACTTTAATGGGGTCCGGGGTTGCTCATCCCTATCATCTCCTAGCAACCATGCGTGAAAATCGCACCGTATCCGCACTTGCATGCGGATGCTATGCGATTTTCACACAGCCCCATTCATTTCTATGGGGCCTGCGTTGCGTGAAAGAATATAGAACATGCTGCGATTTTCACGCAACGCACAAGTGATGCGTTAAAATCACCACTCATCTGCACAGCCCCATTGAAGTAAATGGGTCCGGATTCAGAGCGGATGCAATGTGTTCACCTCACGCATTACACCCGCGTGGAAAACTCACCCGTGTGAAAGGGGTCTTAGGGTGGCAAATATGCATCATTAGGATATATCTGGAATGCATACTTGTTAATGATAAGTGAATATAAAAGTACATTTCCAGACCCCAAATTGATTTCTTTAACAAGGTTGCATTTCTATTCTGTCATTTTCATTCTTTTATCAGGTGTTGGTTGCTGGCCAGCCGAGATAACCGTTTCTCTCGACGAATTTATAATTACTTTTCAAGGAGATCAAAACAAAGGAAGAGTGATATTTTCCAGACACACGCCTTACTAAAGAGAAAATGAGACCATATAAAGAAGCAGCAAAAAGGCAGTCTGTATACTGGTTTATGCATTAACAACGGACTGGTGTAGAAAGGGGCACTTTCCAAGGCTGAACACTTGCCTGAATGCCGTATCCGGCATTTTTTTCCATAGGAATGTATTAGTGCCGGACAAGAATAGGCAGTTCTATGGGGGTGCCGGCAGGGTGTGTTGCGGATCCGCAATGTACTACGGACGTCTGAATGGAGTATCATCAGTACTGTACTCTCAGAAAAAGCCTTTTAAAGTCAATCCATCCAAATCAGCCGTATGTAGAAGGTTACAAATGCACAGTCCACTATATCCCATATCTGTTAGCATGTTTAGGCCTCATGCACACGATCTGCATTTTTTTGACCCATTCATTTCAGCATGCACGCTCCGCAGCCATGCAAAAATGATAGAACATGACCTATTGTTGTCCATTTTGTGGATGGGTCCGCGATCCACTGCTGCTGCCCCACATCAATGGGGCGCACATGCCAGTGTGAAAGAGGCCTTGGGATTTCCATTGTTTGAATTGGCCTGGAAGGATACATTCAATACCTAGCCCTCATGCACATATTTTTCATCATATCATATCATATCTAGATTTTTGCGTATATATCTATTGGGCCACGCACACGTCAGTTTTTTTTGCGGATCTGTTTTTCCGTTCTAGAAATTATAGAACTTGTCCTTTTCTGGTCCATTTTTTTAAATGAAAACAACCCTTTCTATTGATGGGAGAGAGAGCCCACAGAATGCACACAGAAGGTATTTTTTATGGGCCGTAATACGGACATTGTTATGTACATGAGGCCTAATTTGCGTATTCAACCAATACAAAAATCATGTTTTCTCCATTATCCGGTCACATAAGCCACCACTCGTTACCAGAAATACCGGGCCGGGCTAGACAGACCCTTTTAACTGGTGTAATTTATAGAAAATTGACTTTCAATGTGTGACCGTACTAATTAGGAGGGAGGTTGTATTATTTGGTGGTGGAAATGTTTTCATCTGCCATTTTAAAGTCTGTCATATTGAAATGAACATATATATTTTTTCCAACGGGAAGGGGGTCATATAATATATCAATAGCGAGAACGTACTCAGAAACATGCTGAAAGTGTCAGTTTTGATCTATCTTTACTTGTTTATGAATTAAGAGAGACCAAGTGATTTACGTTTAGGCTCCATTCTCACGTCCGCAAGTGTTGTCCGCACCCGGATGCACAAAGAATATTGTTTATTCCAGTGTTTGTGAACTGCAGGTGATGCTACTTCACAGCACTGTAGGGTTTGCTTTTTCAGGTGAGCCCTACTGCGCCAAACGTAATATGGCCCCACTGAAATGGCAAATCCTACAGTGGTGTGCGTCTTGGGTTATGGTTCTTATATCTAATAAAGGAGTGTGTCATAGACAACAATTAGGGCAAAAAGACATAATAGAGGCGGCCCCCCAGTCTGACCCAGACAATACACTATACATTTTGCCCATTGGGTTTCATACATCAGCATTGTCACTGAATCACTGACAATGCTGCAAAGGTAAAGGGGTAGTCTCCTCTGCTGGCCTCATACATTTTTCTAGCTCATTATACACTGCTCGTTTCTAGGGGTTACGACTGACACTGCAGCACAAGAGCTGTCTGGGACAGTTGCTGCTGTGCATGCACCAAATAGGCCATTTTTTTCTATAGTGTGCAAGCACGACTACCACTGTTGGATTGCAGGGTGGTCGTAACCATGGAAACGAGCAGCGTATAATGTGATGGAAAAAATGAATCCAGCCAGCAAAGGAGGCAATATGGATAATACTATATTAGTAAGTGTCTTGTATTAACTTTCTCTACATGATAAATGCCACTTGCTGAGGTGAGACAACTGCAGATTTCCCATTCATATTTTTTATACGGCATGTGGATATTTCTTAAAATCTCACTGCATTTTTTAATCACTTAGAATACATTACAATTAGGGATGAGAGAATCGATTTCGGCTGCTTCATCCGAAGTCGATTCACATAAAACTTTGTTGTAACACTGTACGGAACAGGAGCTCCGTACAGTATTAGAATGTATTGGCTCCGATGAGCCGAAGTTATTACTTCTCAAAGTCTCGTGAGACTTTGTGTAATAACTTTGTGAATTAATTATTACTGTAAAAAAACTTGATACCGAACTCGGGTTCGCCTCCAAGGTACCTCATATTACAAAAGGCACGTGCCACTTTTAAAATGTAACTTTTAAAAATATAAACTTGACTTATTTGTCTCAATTTGCGACATTTTAACATCAGTAGCACTAAAATGCGACATTTTAAACCTACCAGGCCGCACTTGGGACTTTTGAAGCATAGTTGCGACATTTCCAGTGGTAAATTGCGACTTTTGTCTCAGACTTTTTGTTGGATGCCAATTTACTGACAAAACCCTGCTGTTTGGCTCATTTATATTAGATAAAGATAAATGTCTCCTGTTTTAATTCTTACCTATCACTTGTAAGCACAATGAATTGTTTTTATTTTCATAAATGCGACTTTCTGACTAAAAGTCGCATCTTTCTGCCATAAATGAGACTTTTTACACAAAACACCACCACATAAGCTGGCTTAATTTTCCGCAACAATTGAAGACATTTCTGCCGATAAGAGGATGATAAATGAGGCGTAATATGCGCCAATTTGATAGCCCCATCCACTTTGACATTTATGACTCATTTCTAGCGCGATGAATTCTTTAAGGTGAAAAATGTGGAGAAAACTGTTGATATATTTTGTGCAAATTAAAACGCCATTCTTTTTGGCAAATTTTACACCATAATTTTGGCACAACACGCTTAGTAAATGTCCCCCAGTGTGTGCTAAAATTTTAAAACGGTGCATATAGACAGTGGCCCTATAGAGCTAAATAATCTGACATTTTGTGGACCCCCCAAATGATGCAATTAAGTGCACTATAAGAGGGCAGCTATCGATGGGTCTGGAGCAAATTAAATGAAATGTTGCCAAGATGGCGCCAACCTCTGTTGATGTAACCTTTTATGACCAGAAAGGTTTTGTTTGGACACCTACCAATAATGTTCTCACGTCAAGTCATACACTTGCTACGTAGAATTCCATTACGGAGGATGTATGTACAAATCGTGTATGTTGAAACGGATGTCAGAATAATATACAGCTTGGTTTTATGCCACAGGCTACACCAGGAAACAGTAGAACATGTATTATAAACCCAAGTGTATTATAGCTGAGAACGATAGGCCTTCCTGGAGGAAACCGTACTCTTTGTTTTATTTCTTGCATAGACACAAACAAAACTATTGCCTGGTTCCCCATTCATTTTACAGGAAAATCCTCATTTCCCTCTGTCTCTACCGGTATCCTGCAAAGTGGCTAGTGACATTGAGCCATTTCTGTTGTAATTGGCATTAGACGTAATGAAACGGCCCAGAAAAGTGTGAAATTCTTTTGTTTATTGTCTTAATCTGTTGAAGTGAGGAGTTTATCATGGCCAATGTTACCACTAAAGACACACAAACTGAAGTGCAAGTAAGACACCGATGACCTTTTTACATTAGACGCCCGAACACGGTACATCCTGGTCACAGAACCTGCATGCAGATTTCCACTCATTTCCGGGGTCCACATGTATTTGTCTGGCTGCACCTGTACTTACTATTATATGTAAAGAATAAATTAAGGCAGCTGGACTTACTGTAGATTTCTTGAAAACGTTTCACTCATTCTTCCAACGAGCTTTCTCAATTCTGAGTGACTGTACAAGAATTCTCTGGGAATAAATATGTAACTGAATCAAAGTCTGGTAATTATACCCAGCATGGGGTCAGAGGTCATTATGCCCAGCATGGGGGTCAAAGGTGTTGATCCATTATCCTAATTGGAGTCAGTAGGTGATAATGACCTCCCAGAAAAAGGTGTCAAGACAGCATTGTATATGGCAGACAATAGATGTCTAACCCCCAAATGTCAACCCCCATCCCTCTTCACCTGGATACCCACTACAGAGGCAATTGAAACAGTCAGGAAACAGTTGCTACTAGACAACACCTTAGGCTGCAGAACAGAACTTAGCCCAGACCAAGTGTGTGCCTTACTGGACCTTTGTCTGAGTACCACCTACTTCAAGTATAAGGACAAGTTCTACAAGCAAAAACATGGCTGTGCGAGATCAAGTCGAGATGTTGCGATCTTCAGTTCTCTTATTCCACTGTACTTTAAAAGTCCTTCTTGTCGATTTTTATAGCAGAGTTAGGCAGACTGGCATGGGTGCCCTGCCAATCTGCCTAACTCTGCTATAAAGATCCACGAGAAAGACTTTTAAAGTACAGTGGAATAAGAGAAGTGAAGATCGCAACATCTCGACTTAATAATCATTACTGTGAGGGCTATTCTCCGCTGGCACTGTCCTCCAACATCCACTAGATACGGCACACGTGACCACTCTCCCTGTTCAGCGGCACGAACGGACGCACTTCAAGAGCGCGCAAACAGAACGTAGGACGCCGACGGCTGAAAGCCGCCGGTGAAGGAGATACCCTGCCTACAACTTCAGAGGATCGTTTGGACAGGTAATTCCAGCAGGCCGCTCACTGACTCCAGGAGACCCATCCAACAGGTAACTTCAGCAGAGCATATCCCAGCCATAGTGGGACGCCACTGCTGGTGGATACATTGCCCGCTGACTTCTACTTCAATTTTTACTCAATTTTGACCTGATTTACATGCATCTGAATATACATCATATATAGGATCTTATAATATCATCCACTTTTACCACAAGCTGCGGACACTATATATAGGATCCCATAATATTATCCACTTGTGCCACTAGCTGTGGATTTATATTCATATGAATTGGTATTTCCTAATTTGTCATCCATTGGAATTATTTACAGGAGTCATATCCATGGACTTGCATTTTTTTATGAACTTGCATATTTTATTCAATTCCACTATATGCACCACCTGCATAAAGTGAGAATAAACCGGACTGATTTTAGTTCATTACCTGTGATCCATTGACATTCCCCTCACCTTTTTTTTTTCTCTTCACCAACCCAAGGATCTTCCTACCACCCCCCTTCTGTTTTATATATATATATATATATATATATATATATACCATATATATATTTTTTTTTTTATGACATTTTTATGATACTTTTTTATCACCATTTTTTACTTGCCTATGAAATCATTACCATTTTACTCATCTATTAAATCATACCCAATTCCAGATATTAGTGTGCCAATCTCATATTTTACACACAGACCAGTACCTGCTATTTGATTCCCACCATTCTCTAGACCACAAACTGGAAGTCATCCAGACTCTACACCACCGGGCAGAGAAAATCCCCACCAGCACAGAGGCCAAGGCAAAGGAATTCAAACACCTCAGAGGGGCACTTAAAACCTGTGGGTATCCAGTTTGGGCCTTTGTCAAAACAGAAGGAAGGAGAAGAAAGAGCACCAAGACTACCAGTGAGGGCGAGAAGCAAGAATATGGTTATCCCATATGTAGCTGGGGTGTCTGAGAAACTTAAAAGGATTTTTAATAAACATCACATTCCTGTTTGCTTTAAACCCAGCAACACACTGAGGCAACAACTGGTTCACCCCAAAGACCCAACGCCTAAACACAAGATGGACAACATTGTGTACGCAGTCCAGTGCAATGAGGAATGCTCTGAACTGTATATCGGTGAAACAAAACAACAACTACATCAGCGTATGGCTCAGCATAGAAGAGCCAAAACCTCTGGTCAAGATTCAGCCATGTACTTGCATCTAAAAGGAACAGGTCACACCTTTGAAGACAGTCAAGTACGTGTTTTTGATAAGGCGGCCGATTGGTACAAACGAGGCATGAAGGAGGCCATCTACGTAAAAATTGAGAAGCCAAGCTTGAATAGAGGCAGGGGGGGTTAGACATCTATTGTCTGCCACATACAATGCTGTCTTGACACCTTTTTCTGGGAAGTCTTTATCACCTACTGACTCCAATTAGGATAATGGAATCAACACCTTTGACCCCATGCTGGGTATAATGACCTCTGACCGCATGCTGGGTATAATTACCAGATGTTGATTCAATTACATATTTATTCCCAGATAATTCTTGTACAGTCACTCAGAATTGAGAAAGCTTGTTGGAAGAATGAGTGAAACGTTTTCAGGAAATCTACAGTAAGTCCAGTTGCCTTGATTTATTCTTTACAGATGTACTTACTATTGTTTCAAATGGAAATCACAGAAGGGACATAATCCTGTCCGGGGGAATAATAGTTGAAAGTGGTAAGTATTTCTAGGGCTCACAGAAAGACCACTATTCTAAAACATAACCTTTAATTCTTGAATAGTAAAACCAATACACCCACAGCTGCTTTCCATCTGTGGACATCTTACCACCTCTTCTACTCCCTGTGGAACTCACAATCATCTGACACAAGCCTTCCCCCCTCTAACTCTAAGTATCAAATGTTTAATTGGGAGGCATTTTGGCCCAGGCGTCTCATGGCCATGATACGCTGGCAAGGTCGGGGTTAAAGGTCAATCATTATTATCTAGTATATACCGGCATTATTTAGACTGCACTAATAGGTCCGTCAGCATCGTGTCTGAGTTTATCTGTTGATAACAAATACTGAAATGGTCTGTAGGACCAAGAATCCCTTTAGGGGTCCTTAACTAATATTTAAAATCATATCTTTATTAATTAATTTCAAGACAACACACGAAAAAGGGGAAACAATTAAAGGTTATGTTTTAGAATAGTGGTCTTTCTGTGAGCCCTATTGTTTCAAATGGCATGTGGGTCTGTGCACCCTTAAGGCTTATGGACATGAGCGAGTTTCACACCTAGCTACTGTCCATGTTTAAAGGGGTTTTGCAAGATTTTTTTGCTCCGTACAGCATCTCGTTCCTGCTCTGAACAGAACTGTATTGAGCATGCTCTGAAGTTTTGGTGCACTGTGCAGGCACAAGATTAGGGGACCAGGCGAGAACAGTACATAGTACGTCTATGGCCCTGTGAAACCTGCAGAGAAAGGAGGGGCTTTACTGTGAAGAGGGATGAAACTTTGGGTGTACCAAGGGACTAGGACCCACCCTCCGTGCGCTGAACATCCCTGCAACACTGTGGCACTGTCTGAGAGATGCACCAGTCTTTGCCCCAGTGCAGCATGTGCCATATTCAGGGGCGTAGCTATAGGGGAAGCAGGGGAAGCGGCTTCTTTGGGGCCCTGACCCAGAAGGGGCCCATCCAGGAGGAGGAGGACTAAAAGATTTTGTCAGGGCCCCCTCAACAGTATTACACAATGAAATTATATACAGTGTAGAAAACAGATGGAACCACTGCCGGCCCTGGTCTGAGAGAGCGATCTTTACTAGCCAGAGGAATAGGGGCAGCATGAAAGAAAGGGGTTGCAAAAAATTACTGGGGGAGTCATTTCTAGTTACACCACTGGCCATATTCACAGCTGATGAATACGATGAGAGGGTCTAAACAATGCCAACATTGTTATAACCCATTTTTCACATCAGAAAACTGATGGACAAACTTGATATCCTGCCAGTTACAGAGACAAGGGCCATTACATAGGCCGTACTTATTTCTTCCTGTAGAAGATGGCTGACATTTTGCAGTAAGACAACCACTTATTGACTTACAAGAAGTTCTCTCTTTCTCCTTCCATGAAGAGGTTCTTCAGGAACTGCATTGTGTGTACAATGTATCAATGGTGGACAGGAAAAAAGAGGTCCATATTATGAGGAATACCTTATGTTTTACTATAAATTATGCACATTAGGATGTTAGAGTCACTTTGGAGGTGCATCCCCTGTATAAATGCCCAGAGCCGCTCCCCAAGTCTGTTATTATCCCTACTGAATTAGAATATTCCCATCCTTTATAATACATGATCTCATATATGCTGCATGAACTTCATTACATATCATTCTGATCATACCAGTACATATGCATATGAACAAATAATATATTCCAATCTAACACAACCTTTTATTTCTACAGTACTGATATGCTTATATTGTATGGATCATGATGCCGATTTATATTTTGTCTAGGCATTTCTTGTGAAATATGGTTACCTTGAAGAAGAAAAGGACTATAGCAAGGCGCAGCTCGCTGCAGCAGTAAGGTAAAACATGCATCCTGTATATGGGCATATATAAAATAATTTCAGCCCCTATAAATGTAGCAATTTGTTTTTCTGCAATGTGTTAGAGGTTTTCAGAGACTTTTGAACTGATGACCTATGCTCCTTATCGATTAGGATCCGACACTCTGGACCCGTCACGTTCAGCTATTTGAAAAGGACGCAGTGCTGCACTCGCGCAGAAAAAACTGAACGCGATTGCAGACAAAACTGACTGAACTTGCTTGCAAAATGGTGCGAGTTTCACTGAACGGATCTGGACCTAATCCGTCACGTTCGTGTGAAAGAGGCCTAAGGGGGAGATTTATCAAAATGGTGTAAAGCAGAACTGGCTTAGTTGCCCATAGCAACCAATCAGATTCCACCTTTCATTTTCCAAAGGAGTTGTGAAAAATGAAAGGTGGAATCTGATTTATTGCTATGGGCAACTAAGCCAGTTCTACTTTACACCAGTTATATAAATCTCCCCCTAAGGGCTCGTTCACACGAACGTATTTTGCGTTCCGTATACGGCCGCTTTCTGCATTCCGCATACGGTCTGTATACGGAACCATTCCTTTGAATGGGTCCACAAAAGATGCGGACAGCACTTCCGTTGCTCCGTTCCCTGGCCCGCAAAAATTATGAATCCTATCCTATTCTTGTCTGTTTTGCGGACAAGAATAGGCATTTCTATAATAGGCCTCCTGTTCCGTTCCACAAATTGCGGAAGGCATACGGGCGACATCCGCAATTTGCGGATCGCAAAAAACGGCACGGTCTTGTGAACGAGTCCTAAGTCTTTAGTTTAGTTTTCTGCACATCAAAATGAATGTTATTCACAGGAATCCTACAATGTAAGGAAATCAGGAATACCCTTCCATTTCTGGCCAGAGCATGTTTTTTCATTCCTTCCCTATCTGTATTTCTCAGGGTGTGCTCTCCACTTTGGCTGTATGTTAGTAACCATATGTCAGCCTTCTCTGTACTGCAATTTTTCATCTACTTTTGATTCCTGGCAATCACTCCTACTGTTTCTCACATTCCAGCTGTCTTATGAAAAGCTTACCCTGGAACTTGTCTGGGCCCCTTACTTGTTAAGATGTACAGTATAACACCTTCTCTAATATTGTGGTGTTGATAAAGTATCAAAGTATTGAGTCCACAAAATGTACATGCCCCCATCACCCCCCACCTGGGCTACTGCAACATCCTTCTCTGGGGTGTCCCATCTAAGGCTTCATGCACACGGCCGTTGCCCGCCCGTAGCCGTATTGCGGCCTGCATACAGCGGGTCCGCAATACATGGGCACCGGCTGTGTGCACCCCACATCACGGATGCGGACCCATTAACTTGAATGGGTCCACAATCGGGGAGATGGAGTGCGGAACAGAGGGACGGAACCCCACGGAAGCACTACGGAGTGCTTCCATGGTGTTTCTGTCCGTGCCTCCGCACCGCAAAAAAATAGAACATGTTCTATTTTTTTATGGTACGGACGGATAACGGACCCATTCAAGTTGAATTGGTCTCGATCCTTCCCGGCCGCCGCACGAATGTTGCCCGTGCATTGGGGACTGCAAATTGCAGTCCCCAATGCACGAAACGGCCGCACAACGCCCGTGTGCATGAGACCGAACACTCAGATGCCCCGACAGTCCATCTTCAACTCTGTTGCCCAGTAATCCACCTCTCCCGCTGTTACTTCCATGCCTCTTCTCTCTGCCAATCCCTTCAAAGTCTACCCATTTCCCAGAGAACTTAGTTCAAAATGGTAACTATGACATACACTGCCTGTCCCAAAAAAAAGCTAAGCGAATACTTAACTAAGCGAATAGTTATGAGCCTCCTATTGGAGAATTACTGCATGGGCGATTATCTTTCAGCTGGCAATAAGTTATTTAACCCCATCTCTTAAACAACCATGTCAAAAGACCCATCTCGTGGTCGTGGAAAAGATGTTAGTCTGTTTGAGAAGGGTCAAGTCATTGGCATGCATCAAGCAGAGAAAACATCTAAGGAGATTGCAGAAACTACTAAAATTGCGTTAAGAACTGTCCAACGCATTATTAAAAACTGGAAGGATAGTGGGGACCCATCGTATTCGGAGGAATAAATTTGGCGGGGAAAAAATCCTGAATGATCGTGATCAGCGATCACTTAAACGTTTGGTGAAATCAAATCGAAGAAAAATAACAGTAGAACTCAGGGCTATGTTTAATAGTGAAAGTAAGAGCATTTCCACACGCACAATGCGAAGGGAAATCAAGGGATTGGGACTGAACAGCTGTGTAGCCGTAAGAAAACCACTAATCAGTGAGGCAAACCAGAAATAAAGGCTTCAATTTGCTAGGGAGCATAAAGATTGGACTCTGGAGCAATGGAAGAAGGTCATGTGGTCTGATGAGTCCAGATTTACCCTGTTCCAGATTGATGGGCGCATCAGGGTAATAAGAGAGGCAGGTGAAGTGATGCACCCATCATGCCTAGTGCCTACTGTACAAGCCTGTGGGGGCAGTGCTATGATCTGGAGTTGCTGCAGTTGGTCAGGTCTAGGTTCAGCAACAGTATGTGCTCCAAGAATGAGGTCAGCTGGCTACCTGAACATACTGAATGACCAGGTTATTCCATCAATGGATTTTTTCTTCCCTGATGGCACGGGCATATTCCAAGATGACAATGCCAGGATTCATCGGGCTCAAATTGTGAAAGAGTGGTTCAGGGAGCATGAGACATCATTTTCACACATGGATTGGCCACCACAGAGTCCAGACCTTAACCCCATTGAGAATATTTGGGATGTGCTGGAGAAGGCTTTACACAACAGTCAGACTCTACCATCATCAAAGCAAGATCTTGGTGAAAAATTAATGCAACACTGGATGGAAATAAATCTTGTGACATTGCAGAAACTTATCGAAACAATGCCACAGCGAATGTGTGTCGTAATCAAAGCTAAAGGCGGTCCAACAAAATATTCGTGTGTGACCTTTTTTTTTTTTTTTTTTGGTGACGACTGTTTTTTTGGACAGGCAGTGTACAAGGCTGTCCACAACCTGTCCCTCCATACATCTGTGAACTGATCTGCCAGTACCTTCCCACATGGAATCTCTGATCTTCACAAGACCTCCTTCTCTACTGTCCTCTTATCTTCTCTTCAAACAGTCGCCTTCAAGATTTCTCCCGTGAATCCCCCATACTCTGGGAGTCCCAACGCCCAAATTTCAGACTCCTCACTTAGGGCTCATGCACGCGAACCTCTGTCGGCCGTTTTTGCCCCGCATTACGGATGGGGACCCATTCACTTGAATAGGTCCGCAATCCAGAAGGTGTGGTGCGGTGCAGGACGTAGGCACGGAACCCCACGGAATCCCACGGAATCACTACATGTTCTATTTTTTTTTGCAGTGAGGACAGATCACAGACCCATTTCACATTGAATGGGTCTGCATCCGTCTGCGGAAACCGCATAGATGTTGCCCGTGCATTGGGGACCGTAAATTGCGGTCCCCAATGCATGGAACAGCAGGGCAATGGCCGGGTGCAAGAACCCTTACCATGGAATCCTTCAAAAGAAACCTGCAGTAACCCTTCTGCCTCTATACTACTATATGAGCAGACTCTACCCTTGGCTGCTGTCTTCTTCCCCCTCACTGCTAAGCCCTCGCTGTCGGGGTCCTCTCTCCTTCTGTACCAGTATGTAATGAATCTTGCTCACAGTACATATTTTCCCCTGAATAAATAATAATAGGAAGCAATTATAGCTAGGTTCACAGAGGATGACTGTGGTGATGGTATAGAAGGAAAACTTCACTTTTTCCGCTCAGTGGCAAACTGCATGGCTTTGATAGCGGTTGTGGTAGAATCACAGCAAAAAGCATGGATATTTACATGTGGTTTAACCACACATGCAATGTACAGTATAAATGATTGCTTTGATGCTATGCCTACAATTAACCTTCTATAAGGCTGGAATCACACGGGCAAATTTATTAATGAAAATGTGCCAATTTTTGGCTTGCATGTTTTCATCACATTTACTGACTGTTTGACACACTTTTCTAAGCTTTTTCCACCTTGTCTGAAAAGGGAGACGTAGCTTTGCTAGAAAAGGGGCGTGGTCTAAATGACTACATTTTGGCTCATTATTGCGGTAAAAACGAAGCCAACTTATGTGATATAGGCCCCTTGCAGACGAGCATTTGTCACGCTGCGAGTCCGCAGCGCAGCTCCCGGCCTGAACTCCCAGCGCTGCACTGTTATCCAATACATTCCAGACCTCTAAGGGTTACATAGCATTATAAATCAATATAATGCTATGCAACCCTGTCAGTGCTGGGAGTTCAGGCCGGGAGCTGTGCTGGCACGCTGCGGACTCGCAGCGTGACAAACGCTCGTCTGCAAGGGGCCATAAACTTATAAAAGATTTTTTTTTTGGTGCACAGGCACAATCTTTGCCGCATGAAAAGTATTCTGTCGTGAATTTACAACACTCCAAATTTACAATGGTCCATGCGTGAGAGTAGTAAATTTGTCTACCATTAAGGCCTATTGCACACAACCGTATGACTTTTTCAGTATTTTGCGGTCCGCAAAAAATACGGATGATGTCCGTGTGCATTCCGTTTTTTGCGGGATGAAATAGCAGGCTCCTTATAGAACAATACTATACTTGTCCGTTATACAGGCAATAATAGGACATGTTCTATGCTTGAATGGAACAGAAAGACGGAAACGGAATGCATACAGAGTACATTCTGTTTTTTTGTGCACCTATTGAAATGAATGGTTCCGAATATGGACCATATACGGAACGTAAACGGGGGAAAAAAAACGTTCATGTGCAAGAGGCCTAAGACTGTGAATCGTATTCTTAGACCATGTAAAGTGCACCACTATTAGTAAATCTGCCCCTGTATTTTTTGAAAAATGCTGCAGTTTGTGACTGTTTTTATGCAGTGTTTTGAGCTAAAGCCAGAAGTGGATTTAAAAGGAATGAGAAATATAAAGAAAGGACTTAGAAGTTGATCCAGCAAGAAGACGTATAAGGCCTTCTTTTATATCTCCCATTCCTTTTGAATCCACGTCTGGCTTTGGCTCAAAAAAACTTAGGTGGTGTTTTAAAGAAAAACAAAAACTGTGTGTGTGTGTGTGTGTGTGTGTGTGAAACCTCCCTGTATATTGTAATAAGGTTGTTCATGTCATTTCTTCCTTCTTTGTATCATGTCCACTCTGCTATGCTTTCCATCATTAACCCCTTAAGGACCCTTGCCGTACATGTAGGTCACAGCTGGACGTCACTTAAGGACCAGTGACGTACATGTACATCAGGCTGATCGGGCTGGTGCAGGAGCTGCGCCCGCCCGATCAGCTGCATGGACCCGAAAGTCACTGACAGCCGTTCCCCTGCAGCATACGCCGGCATTGGTGAAAACACTGATGCCGACGTGTTAACCCCTTGTATGCCGCAGTCAAAGCTGACCGTGGCATACAGAGGGTTTGCGGAGGGTACGGGTGCCCTCCGTTTACCCATCGGGTCCCCGCACTGCAATGGCAGGGACCTGATGGCAGAGAAGGCAAGCCCAATGCCTTTCATAGGCATCAAAGCTTGCCTTCTACTGAAGCCTGTGAGATCCAGCCCTTAGGTTGGGTCTCACAGGCAGGCTGTCAGTGTAAAGGCTGACAGACAATGCATTACAATACAGGATGTATTGTAATGCATTGCAAAGGGGATCAAACCCCAGAAGTTCAAGTCCCAGAGTGGGACAAAAATAAAAAGTTAAAAAAAGTAAAAGAATTTGTTTGTCATAATAAAAAAAAGAAAGTTTCAAGTAAAAATAAAATTCCCAAAATAAAACACATAAGATTGTAAAAAAAAATAGAAAAGAAAACCAGACATATTGGGTATTGCCGCATCCGTAATGACCAGCTCCATAAAAATATCACATTATCCACCCCTCACCTGAACGCCGTAGAAAAAATTAAATAAAAACTGTGCTAAAACAATCATTATTTTGTCACCTTGCATCACAAAAAGTGCAACACCTAGCGATCAAAAAGGCATATGCCCCCCAAAATAGTACCAATAAAACCATCATCTCATCCCGCCAAAAATTAGCCCCTACGTAAACAATTGGGCAAAAAATAAAAAACTGATGGCTCTCAGAATATGGAGACACTAAAACATGATGTTTTTGTTTCAAAAATGCTGTTATTGTGTACAACTTAAATAAAAGAAGTATACATATCAGCTATTTCCGAGTCCGTAACAACCTGCTGTATAAAAATATCACATTTACTAACCCCTCAAGTGAACACCGTTAAAAAAATTTTAATAAAAAGGTGTAAAAAAAGCAATTTTTTGTCACCTTACATCACATACCAAGCGATCAAAAAGTAATATGCACCCCAAAATCATACCAATCAAACCATCATCTGATCCTGCAAAAAATGAAACCCTACCTAAGACAATCACCCAAAAAATAAAAAAAACTATGTCTCTCAGAATATGGAGACACTAAAACATGATTTTATTGTGTTTCAAAAATGCTGTTGTTGTGTAAAACTTAAATAAAAAATATACATATTAGGTATTGCCGCATCTGTAAGAACCTGCTGTATAAAAATATCACATGACCTAACCCCGCAGATGAACAAAATATGGCTTTCAGAATAAGGAGACACTAAAAAAAGATTTTTTTCAAAAATGCTTTATTATGTAAAACTGTATTGTCGAGTCCGTAAATACCTGCTCTATAAAAATACCACATGATCTAACCTGTCAGATGAACAGTGTAAATAACGAAAAATAAAAACTGTGCCAAAACAGCTATTTTTTGTTACCTTACCTCACAAAAAGTGTAATCTAGAGCAACAAAAATCATATGTACCCTAAAATAATACCAACAAAACTGCCACCTTATCCCGTAGTTTTCCAAATCTGGTCTTTTTTTTTTTTTTAGTTTCTACTCTAGGGGTGCATCAGGGCGTCTTCAAATGTGACATGGCAACTTAAAATTATCCCAGTGAAATCTGCTCTCCAAAAACCACAAGGAGCTCCTTTCCTTCTGCGCCCTGCCGTGTGCCCGTACAGCAGTTTACGACCACAAATGGGGTGTTTCTGTAAACTACGGAATCAGGGTAATAAATATTGAGTTTTGCTTGGCTGTTAACCCTTGCTTTGTTAGCGGAAAAAAATGGATTAATATAGAAAATCTGCCAAAAAAGTGAAGTTCTGAAATTTCATCTACATTTTCCTTTAATTCTTGTGGAACACCTAAGGCCCCTTTTACACGAGTTTGATGGATTGGCTCCGGATGCGTTCAATGAAACTCGTGCCATTTTGCAAGCAAGTTTTGTCTGCGATTGCGTTCAGTTGTTCAGTTTTTTTTGTGTCGGTGCAATGCGTTTTGATGCGTTATTCACACGCGTGATAAAAACTGAAGACTTACAAACAATGTCTCACTGAAGCCCCATTCACTTCTATAGGGTCACATGCTGCGTTTTTCACACAACGCAGAACTGATGTACACAGATCCATTGAAATGAAGTCAGGATTCAGTGTGGGTGCTATGCATTCACGTCATGCATTGCACCCGCGCGGAAAACTCGCCCCTGTGAAAGGGGCCTAAAGGGTTAACAAAGGTTGTAAAATCAGTTTTGAATACCTTGAGGGGTGTAGTTTCTAAAATGGGGCCATTTATGGGTGATTTCTATTATGTAAGCCCTACAAAGTGACTTCAGGCATGGACTGGTCCTTAAAAAGTGGGTTTTGGAAATTTTCTTAAAAATGTTAAGATTTGCTTCTAAACTTTTAAGCCTTCTAACGTCCCAAAAAAAGAAAATGTCATTTACAAAATGATCCAAACATGAAGTAGACATATGGGAAATGTAAAGTAATAACTATTTTAGGAGTTATCACTATCTGTTTTAAAAGCAGAGAAATTGAAATTTTGAAGTACAGTATGTGATGAGAAAATCTCAGAATGGCCTTGGATAAGTAAGAGTTTTAAAGTTATTACCACATAAAGTGACACTGATCAGATTTGCAAAAATGGCCTGGTCCTTAAGGTGAAAAATGGCAGGGTCCTGAAGGGGTTAAAGAGAACCACAACCAGCATTGGCAGAAATAAGTTGAGTGATATGCACGCTACCCCCACACTCCCCCATCCTCCGGCCACAGATTGACAGTTTTTTCCTATGCACAACAATATCATTGGACTTATCTCTGGCTTGAGTGGAGTGGGCACAGGCAGAGGTTTGAGTGGAGTGGGCACAGGCAGAGGTTTGAGTGGAGTGGGCACAGGCAGAGGTTTGAGTGGAGTGGGCACAAGCAGAGGTTTTCGTGGCGTGGGCACAGACCAGAGCAGCAAGGTGGTGTTCACCGCATATATGGCGACGGCTGAAGCGAAAAGTGCTGGTAAAACAATAAAATAAATTAATTCAATATATTACAAAAATGATTTTTAGGGCATCTGTAACAGTTTAAAAAAATGTTTAAATGTTTAGGTATATTTTAATGATGGAGAGCATGAAGCCAATGTAGAAGAGTGGCCATGCCATGACGAAGGAAAAATAGATATTAAATTGGTCGAAATGGTGAAACATAGGACAAGCATATAATCGCTGCTAATCTGCTGCGCCAAACAGCTTCAGACATACGTAAATTCTCTACAACTATTTCATGTTACCACATGGGTGACAGACTGCTGAAATCAGTGTGCCAGTCACTACTCGTAGAGGGCAGCGGACAGGTTCACTCTAATACTACCCCAATTCTACAGGCTCACTTTGTTGCTCTTGGATTTCTTTTTCAAATTTTTCCTGGATGGTAATAAAGTGCACGTCTTGGATCTTGAATGCAGATGTCCACATGATCTCTAATCCTCCACTAAGCCAGGAAGCAATTACATGATGCCATTTATTTAGAAATAAAGCACATACTTCATACATCAAATATTAAAAGTTCTGTACAAAAGAGTCCACATTTATGGATACTTACATTTTAACTGGTGACTTCCTGTAGCAACAATGGAACTGTTTAGTGTCCTGTACGTTGGATATGTACTGCTGGTAGACTGGTCATTTTATGAGCAGAATCCTTTGATTTGTGTATAGAGAACAGAACAGCTGCCTTGAATCTGGCACAATAAAGGGCATTCATTGAGCAGCTGTGTACAAGCCAGGGGGCACAGCCATAGGTGGGCCTGAAAATCGGCAGGGACTGCAGATTTATATACAGTATTTCCGAATGATCTTATACTAACTTTGATGTAATGATGTATGAATATGATGAATCAGATCATGCATAATGCAGTAATATGGTATTGGCTCTCAGTTCTGGACTGTCGTTAGATTAATACATGACTTCACTCCCATAATTAGCTTCAGTATATAGGCAGGTTATAGTCGGGTAGTGGTTTGGTTGGAAGCACATAAAATACCTTTTAAAAAAAAAAAGGCCAAATCTTCAAAAAATGGGTATAGATTCAAAAGATCTGGCTATATTAAATGCTTCATTACATATTACCATTTATTATTTCCATTTTTAATTTTTATTTTGTTTTATGAAATTTAAACTCTGCATTACAAAATCACATTTACATCCCGCATTAAAGGCACAGCACTTGCACATCAAACTATTACACATCAGATGCATCTGTCAGCATGATCAGCCCTGTTAAACCAGGCATACTACCTGGTAGGGTTGATCAGTGCTGATTAAAACAATACCTTTGTTTTGTCTGTAGATTAAACTGCTGCAGAGAGATCTGCGTTATATTTATATGCAAATGAGCAGGTGTGGGTACCAGGAGGCCGGACTGAGTCCTTGGAGCACTGCTTTTGTAAAGCCCCTCTATGGCACACGCAGAGGGGAGGGGGACGTTACAGGTGCTCTAACTTGCTCATTATTTGCATATACATGAAAACACAGATAATTCAACTTAACCAATACCAAACAATATTAATAAAGGAGTTTTCCTGTAAAAGCAAGTTATCTCCTATCTAGTGTAATAGGGAATAATTGTTAACTCAGTGTTGGGTGCACTGCTAGGGACCCCTAACAAATCACAATGATGGGGGTCCTGTGTCCGGTATGAATGGAGTGGTGGTCGACCATGTGTGATGCCACTTCATTTATCTCTTTAATGTTGGATGGAAAATAATCAATAAATAATTGCCTGATGGACTTTCACATTGTTTTTCAGAGTTTTCCAGTGGACAGCACATCTCCCAGTCAATGGAGACTTGAATGATGCCACAGTACTTCAGATGCATTTGCCAAGATGTGGTATGAAGGATGCTAGTCAAACAAAATGGCTGCATGATGGTCCTTTTCACAAAAATCACCGTAAGAAACGGTATACCATGAAAAGTAAGCTGAACGTGAGCCACAATTTTCTTCTATAAATAAGGGAAACATAAGGTTTAAATTTTGTTTGTTGTAAAATACAGTACTTAATCCATGAAAATTCTGGATATTGTGCAATAGTTAACCCATCTCCATACTGCCAGTGTGCAACAGGTAGAATCATGTCCCTTGATGATTGCTTTAGTTACATGCTTTAATAATAACTACCAAGGGAAGGGTGCAATTACTGTAGACATCCATCTCTTTGAGGGTCAGGTTTTTGCACATGACCCTTGACCCCAACATGGTACTGCAATTAAGGACGATGCAATAATAATAATCAGAGCTTTATTGTGGTCAGGCAACATGCAATATGGTTACAAACAGTGGCATTGAGTTTGGCAGTTACAATCACAATCAGGTACACATTTTGGTGGTTACAATGTACAGTCCTGATCAAAAGTTTAGGACCACTTGAAAAATGGCAAAGGTTCCAAGTAGAGCTTCAACATGCAACAAGAAGAAATGGGAGTGAGACAAAAACATTTTTTAACATTCAATTTAATGAAAACAACGAATAAACTGAAACAGGCTGTTTTTCAGCTGATCAAAAGTTTAGGACCACACCTCCAAAAAAAAATCGAACCCCCCTCCCAAAACAGAAATCCAACTTCCAAACATGAACTCGGTAATGAGTAGGTCCGCCGTTATTGTTTATCACTTCAAAAAGTCGTTTCGCCATGCTTGAGGCAAGCGTTTCCATGGGGTAAGTGGGAACATTTCTCCAAGTGGTGAAGACGGCCGCACGAAGGCTTTCTACTGTCTGGAACTGTTGTCCATTTTTGTAAACTTCCCTTGCCATCCATCCCCAAAGGTTCTCAATTGGATTTAGATCAGGGTAACATGCAGGATGGGCCAAAAGAGTGATGTTATTCTCCTGGAAGAAGTCCCTTGTCCTGCTGGCATTGTGTACTGTAGTGTTGTCCTGTTGAAAAACCCAGTCGTTACCACACAGACGAGGGCCCTCAGTCATGAGGAATGCTCTCTGCAACATCTGCACATAGCCAGTGGCCGTTTGATGCCCCTGCACTTCCTGAAGCTCCATTGTTCCACTGAAGGAAAAAGCACCCCAGACCATTATGGCACCCCCTCCACTGTGGCGCGTAGAAAACGATCTCAGATGGGATCTGCTTGTCATGCCAGTAACGTTGGAAACCATCAGGACCATCAAGGTTACAATTTTTCTCATCAGCGAATGAAACTTTCTTCCACCTTTGAATGTCCCATGTTTGGTGCTCTCTTGCAAAGTCCAAACAAGCAGTTCTGTGGCGTTCAAGGAGACGAGGTCTTTGAAGACGTTTTTTGTTTTTGAAGCCCTTTAGTCTCAGATGCGGTCTGATGGTTATGGGGCTGCAGTCAGCACTAGTAAGGGCCTTAATTTGGGTCGAGGATCGCCCAATGTCTTGACGGACAGCCAATTGGATCCTCCGGATCAGTGCTGAGGACTTTTTTGGGGTCTTCCACTTGACTTTTTTGTTCCATAACCCTCAGGATCATTTAAGAAATTCCAAATGACTGTCTTACTGCGTCCCACCTCAGCAGCGATGGCGCGCTGTGAGAGACCCTGCTTATGCAGTTCAACAACCCAACCACATTCAAAAAGGGAGAGTTTTTTTGCCTTTGCCATCACAACGTGTGACTGACAGAAAATGACAATGAATCCACATCTTTGCACAAATTTGGCCTTTTAAAGGCATGTGGTCCTAAAATTTTGATCAGCTGAAAAACAGCCTGTTTCAGTTTATTTGATGTTTTCATTAAATTGTCTCACTCTCATTTCTTCTTGTTGCATGTTGAAGCTCTACTTGGAACCTTGTTAAGATCCAGCCATGCTGAATATGATTTTTTGCCATTTTTCAAGTGGTCTTAAACTTTTGATCAGGACAGTATTAGCACACAGCTTGACGACTGCAGTCTTGATTGCGCACAGAGATTGGTGGCTACAGTCTCTAATGGTCCCTCTGCTTGGCAGTTACCATCTCTGTTAAGCTCACATAGCAAATCATGGTATTCGGTTCACACATGGCCTCCATGAGCCTGTGTTGGTCTCTAGTCACACTTTTAGGGGCCTAACTTCTCTGTTCAAATCTCCTAGGGTATCAGCTGCAGTGTCAGTCCTGTGTGCAAGTGCCATACATTTGACAGGCTCTCTGTACTTCACAATACAAGCGCTAGTGATGAAGAACCACAATGCGTGCCACAACACCCCATTATGTACTCGAGCTCCACCTTAGCCCGGAGCCTGTGTGACTCAACAGTTCAAGTGCACCACATAAGGGGTCAATTCAAGTCAGCTCAGGTGCACTACTGGGTGCTGGTCTGTACTATGTGGTTGCACCCCTTTACTTACTACTTATGATCCTCATGCCCAGCACCATCATTGCACAAGAGGGAATTTATAAGCCTGTAACGCCCCTATTTCTATAAATTAGTATACCCCACATGTGATGGAGCTTTTTAAGAAAGTATTTTTATGCCATGTTGCTATGCAGATGAAGACAGCATCGGACTGGCCCAGCAGAGAACCAGAGAATCCTCCGGTGGGCCCAGACCCAAAGGTCCAGGAGAAGAAAAACTAGTTGGAGCTGCCGTTGGAACTAATTGCTTGCCACTAGGGTCTATTTCTTTGAATCAAAACCTATTAGACTTTATTGATGATGATTTCCTCTGGTGGGCCTAAGGAACCCCAGTCCAACACTTGATGAAGAGTAATTAATATAAGCCTGAGTCCATTAGTGTATGGTGGGGGAAAATGGTGCATCCTGAAGCTGCTTACAGCATTCCCAGTGGTATATGTATACAACAAGAATATGGAATCTGTTAAAGATTCTAAGAGTATACCGTATGTTGGAGGTGTCACATGAGATATAGGAAATGTTGCTATAACATTGCACAGCAATGTGGAAATTGCAACAGGGTAGGATACGACACTGCAACCTGAAATGGCTTCTTTTATTCTGCTGGAGTAAGATATAAATGAGAATATGAGAAAAATCTTCAGCAGTATAAGGAAAATAAGTACATTGTGGATTTATTAATATATTGTACTACATTGGTACCGAGTTTAGTGTCCGTTCACACGACCAGACAAGAGTAGGACATGTTCTATTTTTTATTTTATTTTTTTGGGGGGAGGGGCGCCGCAGAACGGACATATGGATGCAGACAGCACATGGTGTGCTGTCTGCATCTTTTGCAGCCCCATTAAAATTAATGGATCCGCATCCGATTTGTAAAAAATGCGAATCGGATGCGGACCAATATATGGTCGAGTGGCTGTGATTTTATGCCGTAGTATCTATAACTGAAACCATACATTGCGAAATCATTTTAGTGGAATAAGCTTTCCTCATAGCTCTTAGAATTCAAGTAAATTCTCTTTAAATGACCTTCATGGACCAGATGACAAAGCCTGCATTTGCATCTTCAGTGACCCTTTGCCAGTTTCAACAATCCCTTTCTTTTTCCTATTTGCCTTCTGCGCCCATGTAAAATGAGAAGCAGAAAATCCCTGTTTTAGACATGGTGACATCTTGACCTCCCGGGAGAAGTTTACATCACATTCCAGTGTGCTGCACAACAGAGGACCGATTAATTGTTCTCCTCTTACAAATTAAAGTTCTGGACAAAGCTTTCTCGGATATTAGATGCACTCTGCACATTACACATTTAAAGGGAACTCGTCCAGTCTGCAGATACTACCATGTAAAAGCCGGAGTGGAGTAGGCTGATGTACACATTTGTGGGGAAAGAGTCAGTACTTAATTCACGTAAAGGTGTTAGGCCTCTTTCATACTACCGTATGGCTATTTCAGTGTTTTGCGGTCCGTTTTTCAATTTTTTGTTTCCGTTCCGTTTTTTCCGTATGGCATATACAGTATACAGTAATTACATAGAACAAATTGGGCTGGGCATAACATTTTCAATAGATGGTTCCGCAAAAAAACTGAATGGATACAGAAGACATACGGATGCATTTCCGTATGCATTCAGTTTTTTTTGTGGACCCATTGACTTTAGTGGAGCCACGGAACGTGATTTATGGCCAAATATAGGACATGTTCTATCTTTGCACGGAACGGAGATACGGAAACAGAATGCATACGGAGTACATTCTGTTTTTTTTGCGGACCTATTGAAATGAATGGCTCCATATACGGACCGTATACGGAACGCAAAAAACGGCCCGCAAAAGGGAAAAAAAAAACGGTAGTGTGAAAGAGGCCTTAGGAGTGAAATGACTGACAGCTATCTCTGTATGCACAATTATACAGGCAAAGTTGTCAATCCATAAGAAGGACCGCCCACTGGACTCCTAAGCCAAGAATGAGGTTTACGTGAACGAATTCCATGTTATACTGCATTATAATATGCTGCTCGGAGATTGGACTGCATTTACTAAATGATGGCTTCCCTTTGGCTGAGTGGTATTCCCATTTAATCACTGACTATAGGAATGACACACCTCAGCCACTGATTGGCTGAACAGCATTCCTAGCCGTTTCCTGCCGTGTCGAGGCGTCATCAGGAAGTGGAGCGTAGTGGGAACCCAGGTATTTTCTGAATGGCAGTGCAGATGGATCGGCAAGCTCGTTCATAATTTTTTTTTTTTACCATTTGATGGTAATCTGCTAGCTATTTTTGTACTGGAATATGCCCTTAATAATAAGTAACAATAATACATAATTTTTGCTACATTATTACTGCATATTCAACTTTTTGAATTTAAGACATGTTATAATTTTCACTTTCAAGAGAAAGCCATTTTACACATTAGTCCACATTCAACACCCCAACTGCAGTATATATACAGCATATCATTTACATTTTATATATTTACACACTAAACAAAAATCACTTAAAAAGATTTTAAAAAAAACGGTGTGATAAATAAATATGCGCATGTACATGGCTGCATTTATAAAAGAAAAATCACTGAAAATAATGCGCTAACACAGTAGATGCAAATACTATATATACATTTACAGTATATAGCACATAATATACAGACATATACGGTATGTATGTCAATTCCTGTTTTGCTGTCTTTTTGGAGGTTACAGCAGAAGGGAAAGTAAGGCCTGGGCTACACTGCGACTTTTTGTAGCACGACTGATTGATTGATTTTAACTATTGAATGACAGCTGCTGTCCACAAGATTGCATTCAACTGAATACACTCATTTGGACTGCAATATTAAAAATCAATCAGTCGCGCTACAATAAGTCGCAGTGTAGCCCAGGCCTAAATCTCAAGCTTCAGAATGGGTATAACACTTGGTCTTATGGGCCTTGTTTGGGCTAGAGCTAATTGGGCATCAAACTATAGGCACCTGATAGCATCACTGGCATAGGGACCCAGCTGTTAGGTATAACTGCGACCCATATTGTTTTGCCATTGTCTATATCATCCTACGATCTGTTGATGTGCTTTATCATTTCACAAAGTTTTACATAGTTAAATGAGAATTGGAAGAAGAAGAGAAAAAAGATGAAAAAACCCTCCAATGAACTCTATTGGCTGGATACTGTCTATGGCAAGATACGTTATTTCCAGCAAAAATGTTGTATAAACAATACTGTGACCTTATTTTGACAGAGAGTACCTGAAATACTTAGAAATGAGGATTTTTCTGGCCTTATATTTTTCAACTTGATAAAATGATCAGGTCAACCATAGGTCAAGGAGGGGCAGCTAATGAGTTGTGTCCATTGACCCTATCATTTATCATCTCCAGAACAAAAACCAAAAGTGATTGCAAACATTTGTTTCCCATAAAGAATGAGAAAACAACACGTGTCTGGCTTGTTGGGGTTTAGATGGGATTGCATGACCATCATACAACATAAACTCCATTGATATATAGAGAGCATGTTATTGTTGGGCTGGTACAAGGAGTGACCTGCAAAGTAATGTTTATATGTCACGCCACAGCCTTGGTTCAGTTCCTTGGAGGCGTCTTAATTGTCGGAGCTGTCTGTTTTTTCATCTGTCATCCAGATGGTATACTATAGATCAGAAAACATCTGAAGTTTACTATAGTGAACCGTTGTATCCGAAGTTGGGTATTGTTACAATTGAAATGACACTTGCATCAGAAAGGGGTATTTTTTTTTTTAACCTCATATTTATAGAAAAGCTTGTTTAGAGTCTTTGGTTGAATACAAAATATTGTCCTTCTGTAGCTAGGAGCACAGCAAGCTAAAACTCCTATATAAATTGGAAACCCATTGTCAGTTTACTGCTGCTGTGAGGAGGGATGTTATCTGTTGGTATAATCGTAGATTATCTGTTTTATGTGGCATAGGAATATCTTTGATTTATGGCGCCACAAGGAACACCACAGCAATATCTCCTACTGAGCAGCACAAGGAGCACCGTACGCCTTAAGGTGCCCATACATGTTATTGACCAAGGGAGAGTTTTCTGGGCATGCTCTGTGACCTGTGCGGAGGTCATTGTACAAGGAAAGAAGAGATAAGCTTTGACAACCACCTCTTGTGAATGGTGGATCCTGTCTTATCTATACACAGAGGTGATATCCATACAGGCAGGATTAGAATGGCAGATACGCAGGTAACTGCAGTAAAGTGATCTGTACAGACCAAGAAGTGGCACTGATCATTACACTTAGATGCCAATGTAAGAACTGCAGGATTTTATGTTTTTTTTTGTTGTTGTTTTTTTTAGATAATGATACAGGAGATTAAAAAGATCAAAAATTATTTTAAAATATGTTAAACATAAAAATGTTTTTTAAACCGCAGGTCATTTTCTGGTGACTGGGGCCCGGGAGCTTAAAGCTGCCCCTCTAATGACAGTATATACCTATGATGCAGCAGACAAATGATTCAGTAATGCACATAGACATAGGCTTGAACAATATACTGCATGTGTTATAACAGGTTGAAGTATTTGCGGTTTGTAGATCAGCTGACTGTGCTAAGCCAACTTACAATTACCTGCTTTCATCAAACAGGCTTTTGTCTGAATCTGAGCTGAAGAAACCACACCCTGGGGCTTATGGGTCTGCGGAAAAATGCTGAGAATTTTATCTGGAGCCTGAAGAGGATCGCAGGGGTTTTAGTGATTAATGTGTCCTAATGATAGAGTATGTGGTTGATGCACATGATGCCTGTCATAGTCTATTTAACCTACAGAAATGGTAAATGCCAGGCAGCGTTCTCTTTATTGTTTCTTGACAGGAAAATGTCCCTGCCATAACATGGGTTTATGCCTATGGTACTAATAATAAACACTTTTTATATGATAAAAATACAGTCAACCTAATAAATAGTAGTATTTTGTGTAGGAGCAATACAGGCACACAATATAGCCCCTTGCTCATTTTGCTGACTTTTTTTTTCATTTTTTTCTTCAGTTTAACCCTTCCTGTTTAAAGGGAAAAATGTACAGCATTGAGTGGATAACATACTGATAATGTATACATACATCATTAAAGGGAACCTTGTTATAGAGCAGGAGGAGCTGAGCAGACTGATATACTAATTTTTAAAAAAATATAACTTGGATATAATTCATCTATATAGCTGCTCATTCTGAGCTAAGGGTACTTTCACACTAGCGTTTTTCTTTTCCGGCATAGAGTTCCGTCCCAGGGGCTCAATACCGGAAAAAAACTGATCACTTTTATCCTAATGCATTCTGAATGGAGAGCAATCTGTTCAGGATGCATCAGTTCAGTCCCTCTAGCGTTTTTTGGCCGGAGAAAATACCGCAGCATACTGCAGTTTTATCTCCGGCCAAAAATTCTGAACATTTGCCGGAATTCCGGCATTAATTTCCATTGAAATTTCCATTAGAAATGTATTTGATGTCATTTATCAATAGCCCTTGAGTGGTGGTGCTCTCTAACTGCTGCACTAATATGCATCACGAAACTGACGCCTGTATGTATAACATCAAAGAGACTGGGATGAGATAGCTGTGGGAAGGATTGAACAGTAGCTGCCAATTACAAAGTGTATGATAACAGGGCAGGAAGAGGGCACTAATAAACCTTTAAGATAAATGGCTAATGAACACGTTACCTGAGGACCCATTGGCAATCGGCATATTTGGGAGCAGGCCCTGTACCAGGCATTTTCAGTGCCATTCTCTTGCAGTAGAGTTTATGTTGAAGACCACACCTCACCTTGCAATGAGTAAAGTTTGCTGACTCACTGGAGCCTTGAGACCGGCTGATTCCTCGTCTGGAGAGACATTAGATTGGTCATACAGTCAAAATGACTCATCGGTAATATCTCGTACACCACAAATACTTTTACACTGTAACCACTGCTGACTGAAATACAGCAAATCAATCGGCTCTTGTTAAGAAGAACTTACACTGGACAGTTGTCAATGGTGAACGACTCCCCAAATGATAGTTCATTAGATTCAATGATAAACCATAGCTTCACCACTGATGTTTTACACTGGAAAATTATGTATGATCTCAAGAATTATTACAAGAATTGATGTAAGCAGGCCTTTGCACCAGCCATTACACCGCACAAGCAGTCATGCCCTCTTAAAGGGGTTTTCCGGGATTTTTATACTGATGACCTATCCTCCAACACCTTGTACCCCCCCCCCCCCCCGATCACCTGTTTGAGAAGGCACCAGCACTTCTGTGAGCACCACAGCCTTCTCCATTCTCACCAAGCACAGTGCTGTACATTGTATAGTGGCTGTGCTTGGTATCGCACTCAGCCCTATTGAAGTGAATGGGGCTGAGCGCTATACCCCGTACAGCCGCTATACAATGTATAGTGCTGTGCTTGGTAGCTGCGAGAAGGCCGGGCCTTCTCAAACAGCTGATTAGCGCGGGTCCCGGGTGTCTGATCCCCACGATCAGATACTGAGGACCTATCCTGAGGATAGGTCCTCAGTAGGAAAATCTCAGAAAACCCCTTTAACCAAAGGGGTACCTAATGTAGCAACATCATCTTAATACATTTTATGGGGAAATTCTACTGCTCATTTTTCCATATCCACATATGTCACCGCAACCTAGGGTTATTCTTCTAGCTATTGCTTATCCACAGCTACAGTGGCGGAAATAATTATTTGACCCCTCACTGATTTTGTAAGTTTGTCCAATGACAAAGAAATGAAAAGTCTCAGAACAGTATCATTTCAATGGTAGGTTTATTGTAACAGTGGCAGATAGCACATCAAAAGGAAAATCGAAAAAATAACTTTAAATAAAAGATAGCAACTGATTGATGGTCATTTTGTCGAGGTCGATTGATGGTCATTTTGTGCTCCTTCCATTTTCGAACAATCGCACCAACAGTTGTCACCTTCTCTCCCAGCTTCTTGCTAATGGTTTTGTAGCCCATTCCAGCCTTGTGCAGGTCTACAATTTTGTCTCTGACATCCTTGGACAGCTCTTTGGTCTTTCCCATGTTGGAGAGTTTGGAGTCTGCTTGATTGATTGATTCTGTGGACAGGTGTCTTTTATACAGGTGACTAGTTAAGACAGGTGTCCTTAATGAGGGTGACTAATTGAGTAGAAGTGTCTAACCACTCTGTGGGAGCCAGAACTCTTAATGGTTGGTAGGGGTTCAAATACTTATTTCACTCAATGAAATGCAAATCAGTTGCTATCTTTTATTTAAAGTTATTTTTTCGATTTTCCTTTTGATGTGCTATCTGCCACTGTTACAATAAACCTACCATTGAAATGATACTGTTCTGAGACTTTTCATTTCTTTGTCATTGGACAAACTTACAAAATCAGTGAGGGGTCAAATAATTATTTCCTCCACTGTATATACATGTTGCATTTTGCTTGCTTATATAGAGCCAACATAAGCCACAGCACTTTACTGACATTATCATTGCTCACTGTCCCCAGTGTGACTCAGAGTCTTAGTTCCTAATCTATATGTCTTAGGAGTGTGGGAGGAAACCCATGTAAACACGAGGAGAACATACAAACTCCATGCAGATGTTGTCCTTGGTTGGATTCAAACCTAGGACCCTAGCGCTGCAAGGCACCAGTGCTAACCACTGGGCCACCTTAGCATAACTAAATAGGTATTACTATGACTGAGATACATAGCAGAGCTACATAGTCCATTGTTGCACAATGTCTCAGTGAAGATGCTTAAGGGTACGACTGCATGGTGCTATTGTGGGGCGTTCGGGGTGTGGCCGATCAGGTACCGCACAGCCAATTGGGCCACAGCTGTCTCCCATTTAACTAATGAAGACCGTACTGTATAGCCATCCTTCATTGTTAATGGCCTTGCAGCAGCTTCAATAACTTGCGGCCATTAACAACGCAGATCAGCTTCGTTACTTAAATAAAAGGCAATTGGATGTGCAGTATTTGACCACACCATGGCCACGCCCTAAACGCCCCACGACTGCGCCGTGAGTTCGTACCCTAAAAGAGCCACTAACGAGAAGGAGTATGATAATGTTATAGCTAAAATAAAAAGGGAAAAAAATAAACCAAAACTGTATTGTGTGAATACCCACAGCCATAAGCACATGAATAAACCTGGCACTTTACCTTCAGTTTACATAGCATATGTTTTACCGTCTCAGTATACATATTGCACCTGCGGTGATAGTTGGTGATATTATTTTTATTATTGTCCAAATGCAGGATAGCGGTGTTTAACATGGACTCCTGAGAGTCTTACCTGCGTACAATGCCATTGACCCTAGAATCTACAGTAGTAGTGCTAGGTCTCCAACTAGTGCACTCTCGCACTAAGACAGTCAACAGATATCTGCATTTCTACAAGGCTACGGTACATCAGATTAAGACTTCCACCCTTTACTTCATAGTCTTAGAATATGATTATCCGGCATGCCACCCATGGCTGTCAGAGCTGACTGCAACTTGCAAGGTGATTTGTGAGAAGGAGGGAGACTATTCCAATCATTGGGAACACATGGATAATGGTGGTATTCCAGGAGGTAGGGAAGGCGATCCCACCTTAGGAGAACAAGGTCTCTGCTCTGGAGGTGCTAGGACTGTAGATAATGCAGCAATATTGTGGCCTGTATCAGAAGGTTTGTGGTAGGAGGCAACAAATATGTCCTCAAATAGAATTCCTTTACCTGCCCTTCTTCTTCCCCCCATGCTGAAGAAACATAGCAGTGTGCAGGAGCTGGTTTCATACATATCTTTACAGGGCCATGCTCCCAGTTTTCAGTATTATATAAAGTGCAATATACAGTAAGGCTGCGTTCACACGGGCGAGATTTCCGCGCGGGTGCAATGCAGTAGGTGAACGCATTGCACCTGCACTGAATCCTGACCCATTAATTTCAATGGGGCTGTGTACATGAGCGTTTTTTTCATGCATCACTTCTGCAATGCTTTAAAATCGCAGCTTGTTCTATATTCTGCGTTTTTCACGCAGCCCTGGCTCCATAGAAGTGAATGGGGCTGCGTTAATAACGCATTGCATCTGCAAGCAAGTGCGGATGCAATGCGTTTTTCACTGATGGTTGCTAGGAGATGTTGTTTGTAAACCTTCAGTTTTTTATCACGCGCGTGAAAAACGCATCAAAACGCATTGCACTCGCGCGGAAAAAACTGAACAACTAAACGCAATTGCAGCCAAAACTGACTGAACTTGCTTGCAAAATGGTGCGAGTTTAACTGAACGCACCCTGAACGCATCCGGACCTAATCTGTCACGCTCGTGTGAACTCAGCCTAAGGCCTCATGCACACGACAGTATTTTTTCACTGTCCGCAAAACGGGGTTCCGTTGGTCCGTGATCCGTGACCGTTTTTTCGTCCGTGGGTCTTCCTTGTTTTTTGGAGGATCCACGGACATGAAAAATGAAAAAAAAATCGAAGTCAAGTTTGCCATTGAAATGATAGGAAAAAACGGACACGGATCACGGACACGGATCACGGACACGGATGACAATCTTGTGTGCATCCGTGATTTTCACGGACCCATTGACTTGAATGGGTCCGTGAACCGTTGGCCGTGAAAAAAATAGGACAGGTCATATTTTTTTCACGGCCAGGAAAAACGGATCACGGATGCGGCTGCCAAACGGTGCAGTTTCCGATTTTTCCATGGACCCATTGAAAGTCAATGGGTCCGCAAAAAAAACGGAAAACGGCACATCGGCCACGGAAGCACACAACGGTCGTGTGCATGAGGCCTAATAGTTTTTTTAATTTCCATTTTGAAACTCTATGGCCTCTTTCACATGAGCTTATTGAAATCTGACCAGGCTCCAGAATACGCACGGATTCCAGATAATATATTATCATCAGTATTGCTTCAGTAATTCATCCAGATTTACATGTGTAATCCTCCCATCCTGCATTTGTGATGCACTCCTATAGACTATAATGGGCACATTTGGAAGCAAATGCGCAGAAAACTAGTATATGCTGTGGATTTCAAACGCTGATGGAAATCATACACCCATGTGAATAACCCTATTCATTAACATTAGCAACAGATTCCAGTACACAAAACACGCTCCATGTACAAATTGTAAATAGGCTCGTCTGAAAGAGGCCTAAGGATATTTCACACGTCTACATGCTTTCAGTCTTTCACTGTAATTTAGTTGTGCTAAAAGAGAAATAAAATAGCTGTGGCTGCTGGAGGCATATGCTCAGAAGCTGCTTTCTGAACTGTAAGAATGACATTATTGCTGAAGCTCATGTCAAAGCATGCCATACTTCGTCGGTGAACACGTCAACCAATGGAGCCAAGATCTTCAGCTGCTGTGACCAGACATGAATCATATGGCAGAACTAATACTTGACTGCTTTAAGGCTTAACTAGAAAAAAACTATATTTTTGAACTTAAAAAGCCTGAATATTGCTTAAAGGGGCTCTGCAGTTCTTTTCAAATGATGATCTATCCTCTGGATAGATCATCAGCATCTCATCGGCGGGGGTCCGACACCCGGGACCCCCGCCAATTAACTGTTTGAGAAGGCAGCAGCGCTGGCAGTAGCGCCGCGGCCTTCTCGCTGTTTACAACAGGCCCAGTGACATCACAAGTAGTATCACTGGCCTGGGCGTGGCAAGGCTTCATTCAAGTGAACAGAGCTTAGCCCTGCCCAGGCCAGTGATACTAGTCGTGATGTCACTGGGCCTGAGGGAAACCGAGAGAAGCCGCTGCCTTCTCAAACAGCTTATCGGCGGGGGTCCCGGATGTCGGACCCCCACCGATCATATGCTGATCTAGCCAGAGGATAGATCATCAGTTTAAAAGAACTGCAGGACCCCTTTAACTATGTGCTGTTATTACAGGAGTACAGAATATACATTGGTCATTTGTAGTAACTAGCGCAAAGACAAAGAGATATAACTCGTGATAATAGATGACAATAGGGCTGTATAAAGAGGAACATAATACAACTCTGTCTGGGGGGCCATATATTTAGTCCCAAGAATTAGATCAGACAAACAAGGTAATTATTTACCTGCTTTGGTCTTGAGGGATGCAATCCTATTCTTGGCACTGCATACAGACTGCCATTACAACAGTCTTAGGCTGGGTTCACACCTGAGCGTTTTACAGCGCGTTCCTACGCGCTGTAAAACGCTCAACAAGGAGAAACCAATGCTTCCCTATGGGAATGGTTCTCACCTGGGCGTTTTACAGCGCGTACGATCGCGCTGTAAAACGCCCGACGCCCCAAGAAGTACATGAGCTTCTTTGGGGGGTCTTGTCGCGCGTTCCCGTACATAGACTTCCGGGAACGCGCGACAATGGGCGTTCGCTTGTCTCTGTATGCGTGATTGCAAACGCCCGTACAATCGCGCATACAGAGCGCTCCATCGCGAACGCTCAGGTCTGAACCCAGCCTTAGGGTATATTTGCAAGTGAAATACGGCTGTTTTCAGAACCATTGCAGTCTATGGTTCTATTCACATCAATTTTTTTTTTTTTTTAACAGGCTGTGAATAATGGCCATTAAAAAATAGGATCTTATTTTGACTGTTTTTAATGGTATTTTTCCAGAAGACATCTGTGAAAAATTGTGAGTTTTGTTATTTTTAACAGCTGTTTTTTTAACGGTCACGTTAATGTACCTTTAAAGGGGTATTCCTGCAGAGAAAGTTACCCCCTATTCCGCTGGGATAGCCGAGTACAGCACTCTGCTATCTCTGGGGCTCCCACAGAAATGAATGGAGTGGTGGTATACTGCTTCATCAATTTCAGGGGGGCTCCGCGGTTTATGCGTCCCCTGTTCTCGTAATTGGTCAGGGTCCCAGCAGTAGGACCCCCACCAATCTGATAGTTATTCCCTATCCTGTGGATAATTAATAACTTTCTCTAACAGGAATACCCCTTTAATGCCGCCTAGAATGTTATGCTTCAGGAAATCTAACTTACATACTGAAGTCTGGGCATCTGATACTAAGGGCTTGTTCACACGATCGTATGGCTTTTTCAGTGTTTTGCGGGCTGTTTTTAACAGATCCGTTTTTCAGTTTTTTGTTTCAGTAGTGTTTCCGGTTCCATTCCGTTTTTCCGTTCCATTTTTCCATATGGCATATACAGTATACAGTAATTACATAGAAAAAATTGGGCTGGGCATAACATTTTCAATAGATGGTTCCGCAAAAACAGAACGGATACAGAAGACATATGGAGTACATTCCGTATGTGTTCTTTTTTTTTTGCGGACCCATTGACTTGAATGGAGCCGCGGAACGTGATTTGCGGGCAATAATAGGACATGTTCTATCTTTGAATGGAAAAATGGAAATCCGGAAATGGAATGCATACGGAGTACATTCTGTTTTTTTTGCGGAACCATTGAAATGAATGGTTCCGTATACAGACCATATATGGAACTAAAAAAACAGCCCGTATACGGTACGCAAAAAAAGTTCATGTGAACGAGCGCTAATGTCACTGTTCCTCAATGTAGAGCAGAAATATTTTCTTCCTATTATATAATATCCATATTAGACAGAAATATATACAGGCTTATATCAATCAGTGTTCCCAATGTGTATTTTTTTTCCATTAACCTCCCAAATAGGGACAATGAAAAAGAACTGCAGACAATTATATATCATGTAACATAATTATAAAATATACATTTCCATTTTGCAATTTCCAAATATGAGCAAGGACAGTCAGGCGATTGACTGAAGAAAATGAGTTTAGGTCCACAAACTAGTCTATGCCTAACTACAATTACCCAAGTTGTAACTTGTAACCATTTTAATCCAATATAAATGTACGTCATGCTTTTGAGGTAAAACACTGTGTGGTGTCTCTAGGATAAACCAGATAATATGAAAAAGTGGCTGAATGTGACATTGACTGGAAGAAGTCTTGTAAGGGCATGTGCAGCCACCGGGTCCGCAGGGGCAACACTTGAGGCTACGGTGGGCCAATGGAGGTGGTAGTTCAATTACTCACGGTTAGGAAAGCCTCCCTGGGCTGGCGTACAGTGATGAGGAAGACAGCACTAAATCCTCCGGGGTACTCTCTATTGCAGGGAACACCAGGCAGATGGACGTTGAGGTGCCCTTGATGGTAGTGGGTATGTTTAGGGGGCTTTGGTGGCTGGGCCCCTGTGTTCGTGATGCCAGCACCGTAAGGTGCAAATGTTGAGAGTAGTAGAAAGGATGAGGAGTCAGTTGTAGTAGAATAGTAGAAAACAGTTGAACATTTACTGAATCAATAGTCTCAGGACAGTAGTTACAGTTCATGTGTGTGTGTGTGTGTATATATATATCAAAGATAATAATCCATATGTTACTTTAGCTGAAATTCATTAATACATGTCTGGCAATTGTCAGTTGAGGAGTTCTCTTAATACTTTGGCTTTAACAGGCAGAATTACAATTCTTGCTGAAGTAGTTTTGCACTAAGTCCACTTTCTAACACTCAGGTACTGAATATAATTATTTCCTATTTACCTTGAGCCATCCAATAAGGGCGTTCTCCCTCGTGACAGGCAAACTCTCTGTTACATTATTTGATGCAGGATGCTCTCCTGAAATATTCAGGTTCACTATGTTCCCAGAAGGCATTTAGTGAAAAAGGACAATTCTGCACACTAATTATCCAGTTGTGTCCAGGTACCTTTAAGTTTCTCCTGGTCACTGGTTCTTGTGAAGTCCCTTGGCTAGACTCAGCTCTAATCTTCACTAGACTTGCTTTATATCCATACTTAGACTTACTGTCTTGTGCTGGGCTGCTGTGACTCCTTGGTCTGTCACCTCCAGGCTTGATCAGGGCCCAGTGGAAAATAAGGCAGCTACATTGTGGAACTTGCCTGTTCTTCTTCTCCATACACTTCTTCCTCCTCTCCTGCTACACTCTGAACTAACTGAATTCACTTCCTGTTCTAACACACCCCAAGCTATATATATTATGTGGCGCCAGCACCACCTAGGGGCGAATAGATGTAATGACAATGCCAACCTGATATTAGGAAATACAATGTGTTAAATATGACAGCAGCAATTTAAAGTGCCCACATATAGCACATGAGTGGGACACTGCACATGTTCACATCTGCATTGGAGGCTCGTTTGTGGCCTTAATCACCAATTCCATCAAAAATTGAAACAAACAGTTCTGCATGAAGGACTTTTTTTCTGTTAAAAAAAGCAAACCCCTGAATGGAGCAGAACAATGGCAATAACTAGAGGTGAAGTGAACGTGGCCTTAGATTCATTGGTAATGTGTCATCATATGACTATAGACTGTCAAATGTCATTATATTTTATGAGGTTGGTTTATAATTAAGAAAATTAAGTTGTGGAAATAAACACAAAATGTAAGAATAATAATATTGTGAATATCTGTTTCTTATTCTGTAACAATATAATAGGGACTATATGTATGAAATTACTTTATCCTGCGGAAGAACATTCTGAAAAATACTTCAGGATTTTGCATATCATATGTTGTCTTCAAATTGGGGCAACATATAAAAGCCAAATGCAACATTCTAGTTATTTTAAACACTACAATATATGTATTTTGCATATTATTACTGTTATACCGGCAGTCATTGCCATCCACCAACTCACTCCTCCTGGTGGGTGCAGCCACTGGAATGCAGTCTCCTGCTCCATGGTCCTGGCGTTTCAGTCTGGTCAGTGACTTCCTGCTCATTTTAACTAGGCATCTCCATTCCACTGCTCATCCACTCCATGCAGGCTACAGCCTACTCCTTTCTGGTATGCCTTCTTCTGCCCGTAGAGTACATGCACATGCTTTTTTCGGCTTCTAAAGGTCCAGTGTGCAACAACCTTATCAGTCCCAACCTATGGCTCATCTCCCTAGGGTATTTGGGGCACCTTCCCCTGTAGGGAGGGGCCTAAGCAATAGTTCTTTAGGGTCCTGCAAATGTGTGCTGTTATCTTGTTTGACTGCCCATATCTTGTTTGACTGCCCATATACTGACCTCTGAGTTGATTGTATATGATTTTGAAAGACACACCCCTGTTTAAATATGGTCTAATAGCTTACATTGCATATCGGATCAAAAACCAAGCCACGAGGAGGAAAGAACTGCCTGTAGAGCTCAGAGACAGGATTTTATGGAGGCACAGATCTTATGAAGGGTACAAAAATATTCTGTTGCACTGAAAGCTCCCAAGAGCACAGTGGCCTCCATAATTCCTAAATTCTTAAAATTCCTAATTCTTAAATGGAAGAAGTTGGAACAACCAAGACTCTTTCTAAAGCTGGCTGTCCCACCAAACTAAGTAATCTGGGGAGAAGGGCCTTTGTAAGAGAGGTCAATGGTCACTCTGGCTGAGCTCCAAAGATTCTGTGTGGTCCTGTGTGCAGATGTGAGAAACTTCCAGAAGGTCAAACATCACTTCAGCACTCCACCAATCTGAACTTTGTGGTGGAGTGACCAGGAAGAAGCCTCTCTTCAATAAAAAAAACACATGAAAGCCTGCCTGGAGTTTACAAAAAAGAACCTAAAGGACTCTCAAACTTTGAGAAACAAGATTCTCTGGTCTGATCAAACAAAGAGAACCTTTTGGCCCTTAATTCTAAGGCCCCTTTCACATGGGCGAGTGTTCCGCGCGGGTGCAATGCGTGAGGTGAACGCATTGCACCCGCACTGAATCCGGACCCATTCATTTCTATGGGGCTGTGCACATGAGCGGTGATTTTCACGCATTACTTGTGCGTTGCGTGAAAATCGCAGCATGCTCTATATTGTGCGTTTTTCCTGTCAACGCAGGCCCCAAAGAAGTAAATGGGGCTGCATGAAAATCACAAGCATCAGCAAGCAAGTGCGGATGCGGTGCTATTTTCACGCATGGTTGCTAGGTGGCGATCGGGATGGGGACCCGATCTTTATTATTTTCCCTTATAACATTATTATAAGGGAAAATATTAGCAGTCTTATTACAGAATGCTAAGTAAATTGGAGATGGAGGGGTTCAAAAAATAAAAATTTAAAATTAAACTCACCTCATCCACTTGTTCGCGCAGCCCGGCTTGTCTTCTTTCTTCTTCTATGAGGACCTGAGAAAAAAGGACCTTTGGTGACGTCACTGCGCTCTTCCATCACATGATCCATCACCACTCGCGTGGAAAAATCGCGCATTTTCCCGCAACGCACTCGCATCCTATCCGGCCCTCACACGCGACGCCCGTGTGAAAGAGGCCTAAGTGTCATGTCTGGGGGGAAACCAGGCACTGCTCATCACCTGCTCCGAAACCATCCCTACAGTGAAGCCCAATGGTGGTGACATCATGCAATGACTGGGAAAGGGAGACTGCACCAGATTTTCTTGAAACCTGACCAAAGTATGGAGATATCAATACCAGACTTGAATAACATGGAGCCATGACACTGTTATTGTGCATATGGTCTGAGCAGCAGCTTTTTGTTTTGTTTAGGTTAGGACTATATGACTTTAGGAAACTAGTTCTTAGATTCTGTTATATTGATAAATTGCCATTTTGCACTTTATAGGTTTAATATGTGTTAACTTTTCACCTTCATGAGCAGTAATATTTGAAACCTCTTGATGCCAGTCTGTTCCGCTGGACTTTATTATCTTTACTAATCTTATTTTTCTCTGTTTTACAGGTAAGTGGTATAAACGTCATCTAACCTATCAGATTCTGAACTGGCCTTGGTATCTGTCTCAGCATCAAGTGCGGCTGGCTGTTAAAGCAGCATTTCAGCTGTGGGGTAATGTCTCTTCTCTGACCTTCTCAGAAGCAGGAGGAGATTCTGCAGATATTCGCCTGGCATTCTTTGATGGAGAGCACAATGATGGTGCCAGACATGCATTTGATGGACCAGGTACTATGTCATTCCTTCTTGTAAGCTTTGGCTATAAAATATATTGCTGTAGTATAATGTTTTGAAGCCTTGGATACCTACTAATGATAAAAAAGTTTGTCTGCTTACCTATACTCCATAGTTATATTGAGTCATTGTCATCTTATGGACCAAATTCAGGGCCGTCTTTACCAAGGGGCAAAAGGGGCAAAAGGGGCAGCTGCCCCGGGCCCAGTTGCTCCTGGGGGGCCCAAGGCAGCTGCCTCTTGAGCCCTGCTAGCCACTGCCCCGGGTGTCAGGCTGTCGGCTACACAGGGGGTGCTGCCATGCCATGCCTGCTGGCACTGAATACTGTGTGGGCCTGTATACTGTGGGGGGGGGGGGGGGCTGTATAGTGTGGGGGGTCTGTATACTGTGTGGGGGCTGTATACTGTGTGGGGGCTGTATACTGTGTGGGGGGCTGTATACTGTGGGGGGGCCTGTATACTGTGGGGGGGCCTGTATACTGTGGGGGGGGGGGCTGTATAGTGTGGGGGCTGTATACTGTGGGGGGCTGTATACTGTGGGTGGTGTATAGTGTGGAGTGCTATACTGCATACTGTGTGGTGCTGTATACTATAGGGTGCTATACTGCATACTGTGGGGTGCTGGGGTGCACTGTAACACTAGGGTGAGCCGAGCCCTGGTCTCCTTCCTGCAGAGCGGTGCCCACTTCCAGCCTGAGCCCAGCTGCCCAGAGCACTGATCCTGAGCCGCTGGAGTCTTCAGAACTGGAAGTATTTACAGTCATTCACTGTACTCTACCAGATGTGTGGATTTTTTGTGTGTGTGTTGTGGTGGAGGGTGTGATTGCCTGCTACGGTGTGGGAAGGCGGGATCCAGGGGGCCCAAGTAAATTTTTGCCCAGGGTCCAATCAATATTAAAGACGGCCCTGACCAAATTGTAATAAAATATATTTTATAGGGTTATGAATATATAGTGCTTGTTAAGGTTACTTATCGTTCAGTTCAATAACTGGTTTTATGTCTTTGTAATAGGTGGCGCTTTGGCACATGCCTTCTTTCCAAGACGAGGAGAAGCTCACTTTGACAATGCTGAGCATTGGTCATTGAATGGAAAGGGCAGGAATCTATTTGTTGTCTTGGCACATGAAATTGGGCACACACTTGGACTCCAACACTCACCCTTCCAAAATGCCCTTATGTCTCCATACTACAAGAAGCTAGGCAAAGAATATGTGCTGAACTTCCATGATATTTTGGCTATCCAAACACTCTATGGTACATCCTCATTGTTTATCCGTTGGGAACAGGTTGCCTTTTACACATGATTTCCCATTTTAGCAATGAATACTTGACTTATACGCAGCTTTCTGACCAATTAGAAGATGAACCTACATCCTATGAGCATTCATCCTAACAGAGTTTCATTATTTGTCAGCAGCACACCTGTTTAGTAAGGGCCCATTCACACGACTGTATGCAGGGCCGTTAATAACGCGGGACAAAAGGGGTAGCTGCCCTGGGCCCAAGGCAGCTGCCTCTTGAGCCCCGCTGGCCACTGGTGACATGGGGGGTGGCGGCAGGGCACAGGGAGATGAGCGCTTCCATTGTGGAAGCGCTCATCTCCATAGTCATCTGTATCGCCGTCCTCAGGACAGCGATACAAATAGAAGTGCTGCAGCGGGGCAGGGGGAGGGAGAAGCATCTCCCTTACCAGTTCCTCTGATAGGCTGCAGGCCTGCATCGCATCGCTGCCAGCTTGATGGAGGTAAGTATAAGTGTTTTTATTTTATTTTATATGGCACTACTTAATACTGGCACATGATTGGGGGTATCTATGGGGGCACTTGTTACTGGCACATAATTGTGGGCATCCATGGGGCACTTGTTACTGGCACATGATTGGGGGGCATCTATGGGGGCACTTGTTATTGGCACATAATTGGGGGGTATCTATGGGGGCACCTGTTACTAGCACATGATTGGGGGTATCTATGGGGGCACCTGTTACTAGCACATGATTGGGGGTATCTATGGGGGCACCTGTTACTGGCACATGATTGGGGGCATCTATTGGTGTACTTGTTACTGGCACATGATTGGGGGGCATCTATGGGGGCACTTGTTACTGGCACATGATTGGGGGGCATATATGGGGGCACTTGTTACTGGCACATTATTGGGGGGCATCTATGGGGAACATCTTACTGCCACATTATTGGGGGGCACAGTGGGGGCATCTATGGGGGCACTTCTTACTGGCACATTATTGGGTGGCACTATGGGGGTCCTTATTGGCACATTATTGGGGGCACTATGGGGCATCTACCGAGGCCACAAAGAAGGGGTATTTTATATGGGGGAAGGGGGGAGAGGAACACTATGGGGGCTTCTACTGAGGCCACAAAGAAGAGGTATTTTATTTTGGGGGCTCTGTATAGGGGTATTTTAAACTAGGGACATTATGGTGGGTACTATGGGGAAGGGGAGAGAGGAGTACTATGGGCTCATCTATGGGGGCACTAAGAAGGGGTATTTTATACAAATTATGGGGGACACTGAGGGCATCTACTGGGACACTATATATGGAGCATTTTATACTGGTACATTATGGGGGGCACTAGGAAGAAGTGGGGGGAGGAGCACTATGGGGCATTTACTGGGGCACTATATAGGGGTATTTTTTGCACTGGCACATTATAAGGAGAATTATTACTATGGGGGGGCATTATTATGGGCTTTATTACTACTGGGGGTCTATGGGGAACATGATTACTAGTATGGGCACTATGGGAGCATTATTACTTCTGGGGCACAGTGGGGACATGTTGGGGGCACTGTAGGAGCACTATTACTACCATGTGTTCTCTAGCAGAGAATGATTCCTATTGGTGGAACTTTTGGGAGCACTATTACTGTGGGGGCACCTTGGCACAGTATCAGCTTACCACAATTATTTTTGGTAGACCTTATGCTTACACTATTAGTGTCAGGGGCACTATTTGCTGGGCGCAGTTATTTTAGGGCACTGTGTGCCAATAATTATTGAAGGGCACTATCAGCATGGTACTACTATTATCATGGGGTTTATCTGTTTCTGCAGTATAGTATTGGGGAGCACAGTGGCACAGTATTGTGTGTGGTAGGATGATTTGTCCAGAAGATGGGAGGATGATGGAAAAGTAGTAAACTAAGATTTTGTTTGTCAAACTGCAGAGACGAGAAATGGCTGAAAATTTTTGGTCTGGTCTGAAAGTAGAAGATGAGGAAAGAGAACATCAAAGAGACGTCACTGGATGTGGAAGGTATGTGGCGCTGTATTACCCTGTATGTAAGGGTGGATGGAGGGGTTAGTACTACAGTACTATCTGCACATTGTAAAAAAAAAAGTTATCTGAAAAATACTATATATTTGTGTCAGAAGTTGTGCTTTTTTAATAAATATATTAAGGGACACTATAGTCACCAGAACCACAACAGCTAAACGTAGTAGTTCTGGTGTCTATAGCATGTCTCTGCAAGCTTTTTACTGTAGACACTGCCTTTTCAGAAAACAAGGAACACCTCTAGTGGTCACTCATCATTATTAAAGTTTACTACTCTACGAGGTGTGTGGATTGATTTTGTGTGTGTGTGTCTTGGTGGAGGGCGTGATTGCATGCTAGGGTGTAGAAAGGCGGGATCCAGGGGGCCCAATCAATATTAAAGACGGCCCTAACTGTATGGTTGCTGTGCCCGTGTTGCAGACTGCAAATAGTGGTCCACAAAACATGGGCACTGGCCATGTGAACTCCACATTGCGGATGTGGACCCATTGGCTTGAATGGGTCCACGAGCCACAAGATAGGCAAAAGACAGGACATGTCCTATCATTTGCGGTGCGGAGGCATGGATCGGAAGCCCATAGAAACACTTGGAAGCCCTTCCGTGGGATTTCGGGTTCTTGTGGATCGCAGACCCATTCAAGACAATCTCAATGCAGCACGGAGTTCACACGGCCAATACCCATGTTTTGCGGTCTGCAACACAGACACAGCAGCCATACGGTCATATAAATGGGCCCTTAGTGTGATATACTGCTGACAAATCATGATTTATCTAGTTTTTGGATCACCCAACATATGAGTTTTCTGCCCGTTTGTCAGTGGCGCATTTACATGGGCCATTTATCGGAAATTTCTATTTGTCTAAGTGTTCTTTCCAGATCATTGGCCCAATCTGACCATGTAAATGGGGCTTAAACAAACATGGATGTTAACAGTGCGATCAGTGGGGATAACGGTGTACGACTGTGCCGACAGTATAAAGTGATAGATATACAGCTGAGTTTTTTGTCATCTATGGTTGGGATCAGAGACAGAGGATTATATTTTTGTATAATTATTGGAGCAATAACATATTACAATGTGTATACTATATCATAAAGTTAGAGCCTACAATAACCCAAAAACAGTACCTCACTCCCCAACCTACTGCAACTTGTACAAAAAAAGAGCAAGGATTTTTTCAAGGTAAAAAATCTCATTTTATTCAATATAAATCACATAATCATTACAGGTATTGCTCAAATGGGACAGGACATGGAGACTGAGCCACAAAGGGCTATACAATGTGGAGAATCACAATGGGGGATAATGTGACCATACCCAGCAGAGAACAACAATTTACCAGAGGCCGTGAGCAAAAGTGTAGTTGCGGGTGCAAATGCTTATCCCCTAATATAAAACAACTACTGACTATTGCTCTGAACCTCTGTCCGAGGATGCTGTGAGGTGTCAATGGACGGTGCAGTACTACTAATAAAGATGGCATATAACAATAGCCCCTTGTGGCTCAGTCTCCATGTCCTGTCCCATTTGAGCATTACCTGTAATGATCATGTGATTTATATTGAATAAAATGAGATTTTTTACCTTGAAAAAATCCTTGCTCTTTTTTTTGTAGAAGTTACTATATCATAAAGTGTCAACATTGTCCATATATAAAATGGAAATTTTAATTTTGACAAAAAATGTAAATGTTAGAAACAGAAAAGGGGAACTGTGAATGAAACTAGTGTCTCTCTCTCTTGAGTAGGGTGCTTAATCTCTAATTAATGATCATCTCTCTGCACCCGGAATGAAAGAACTCATTGTCTTACCATCTAGGCTTTATCCTGGACAGTAGCTGTGTTTTTTTTGTTTGTTTTTTATACATAACTTTTATAGTTTGGGTGGTTGTTTTAGAGCAGACTTATCTATTTTTCTTTGCCATTCCTATTATTCAAGCATCAACAGTGTTCAGATGCACTCCAACTAATGACAAGACCTGTAGTTGCATCAATAACTATTAAAGGGCATTTGTCAGCAGTATCAACCCTATTAAACCATCCACAATGCCTGGTAGGGCTGACCCTGCTGATTAAAAATATAGCTTTCTTTGCTAGATCCATTGCTGCATTTAAGAGAAATACATGTTTCTTAAAAATATGCAAATGAGGGCTTAAGTGCACCGAGCACATGGCCATAGCCACTCGCTGTACCTTAGCTCAGTGTCCCATGGACAATCCCCCTCCACCTGGAGTGCCAGGGAAGCAGAGCAAAGGAGCTAGCAACTTAAATCCTAGTTTGCATATTCTTAAAATTATTATTTTTTTCCTAAATGCAGCAGCGGATTAGGGGGTGAAAGGTATGGTTTAAATCAGCAAGGTCAGCCCTACCAGGCATTATGGCTGGTTTAAAGGGGTTCTCCGGGCTTTTACTATTAATGACCTATCCTCAGGATAGCGATAGAAGAAAGTTGCAGAGCAGCACCAATAACCTCTCGACCAAACCGGAATGCACCAGCCACAATAGGACCACAGATCCACAGTAGTCCCAAGAACAGTAGAAAATAGCAAACAGGGATCACAGCATGTCCGGTGTGACTATTTATTGGGAGCCAAGAGTGCACACACAAAGAGATACGACGTTTCGGCTACGCAGTAGCCTTTATCAAGCATCATAGTCACACCGGACATGCTGTGATCCCTGTTTGCTATCTACTACTATCCTCAGACTAGGTTATCAATATCAGATCGGCGAGGGTCTGACACCCGGCACCCCACCGATCAGCTGTATGAAGGTAAAGTGTGCGCAGTGTATGTTTTCTCTCTTCCTGCTGCTATGTCTATGGTGAGAACGGAGATAACACTGCGGATAGGTCGTCAATATTAAAAGCCCGGAGAACCCCTTTAATAGAGTTGATCCTGCTGAGAGGTGCCCTTCAAGAACATTATTATTAGTTAGTTATGTTTTCATATTGTGTTTGAGGAAATTTTAGTTTGTGAATAAAAGGGGTTGTCCCAGGATATCCACAGTATAGGTGTAAGTCTGACTGTTGGGACCCCTGACGGTCATTTTGGGATCATCTGCCTCACATAAAGCACTCCTCTATTTCCAGCATTCCCATGGAGCTGAACAAATTGGCAGTGCACAAACGTGACCACCGCTCCATTCAAATGGAGGAACACAGGGCCACGGTTCTCATGATCAGCGGGTATCCCAGCAGTCGGACCCCTGCCAATCAGACACTTCTCTCCTCCTGTCCTGTCGATAGGAGAAAAGTGTTTATTGTGGGATAGTAATCGTGTGAAAATACGCAAAGATTCATTATTTTATAAAAAATACTTAATATGGCTTTTATGGCAGCACGTGTGGACCATATGACTCCTTAGCATGGAGCTTTGCGACCTCTTTGGACAGCTGTGTATTGGAGGCATAGAGAGGTACAGTAGAGGTCTCATGCACCTCCCCAATGCTGTGATAATATGAGCATGTGAAGGAGCTCTTACGTATTCTTAGCAGATAAAGATACATTTCATTACTAACAGGTACGCATAGAGCCATGTAATCTCCATGAAGCAGTAGCCAAAATTCACAAAATGGGACCGAGTGCTGATACGTATAAAATATTCACTGTTATAGCGACCTAGGTCTAAGATAAGAATTTGTAGTAAGCTTTATGGACTGGGTTTTCATGGCTAACCAGCCATGGAATAGCCTGTTGTCAGAATGCTCAATGCCAGTTGTCAGTGGCATAAAGCACACTTTCCTAGGACACTGGAACTTTGGCGATAGTCTGTTGAATGAATATGGGTTTGTGGGATGTCAGGAGAATACTTCCAGACCTGTAGGTTGAGGAGGGAAATCAGGCTGGGCTGGTTTTTATGGTCTGGGCTGCATCCCTTAGTTATGTAAAGGACATCACTTGTGCTTTATGTAAATCCTAGATCCCTCGCTCCATATCAGTGAGCATGGTTATGGAATTAGATGTGCAATATGGAAATAAAGATGTGCTATTGCCAGGTCCACAAACTAGATGCCTATTTTGATGTTGGTCTGATTCAACCTGTTTTCTTTTTTTAAATCAGGGGCTCCCTCTAGTGGCAAACTTGTGCAGCGGCCTGGAAAGGATTTTTTCATGTTTGAAGACTGGAGTGCAGAAAACAGTGAACTGTCCAGAACTAAAAGAAAAGGCTATTATTGTCAATCCATGTTTGACGCCATTACATGGGGTAAGCACCGAAAAGTACAAACGTCATTGGATTTATTAATTGATGTATAAAAACAGCTTCATGGGTGGAAGTAAAAAAATAAATAAAATGTATTTCATTTACAAACCCTAAATTGTTGCCGCAGCAAAAAAAAAAAAGCGAAATTAAAAATGCACATTTACCTTGCAGCTCCCATACCGTTTTCACCTAAGGCAGGGATGCCCAACCTGCGGCCCTCCAGCTGTTCCAAAACCAACTCCCAGCATGCTCGGACAGCCTACAGGTATCAGCCTACAGCAGGGCATGGTGGGAGTTGTAGTTTTACAACAGCTGGAGGGCCGCAGGTTGAGCATGCCTGACCTAAGACACCTAAAAATCTGCCTGCGTATAAGACACTGTATCTCCTGGCTATATTGCTGCATGACTAGATTTCATTCATTGGTCTGACTTTTTTTTGCAATTTTAATTTAAAAAAATACAACATTTTCTCCAGTAAACTTAGAAGTGCAATTTTTTAGTGTTTTTTTTTTTTTTGCCCAGTCCCACATCATATTCAATATTATATTATTATGCTATAGTATCCTATGTTATTATTATTTTTTTAATTTGCAGACTGATTTTTGAGTCTATTACTTTCGGTTTTTGATTGAACACGGTTATATTTATTCTGTGTATATTTATTTATAAATAATATATATTTTTTAGACATAGTTATTACATAATTCTATATGATCTAGGGCTGTTAAGGGGTTGTGTAATAACATTGTTATGATGTTCTGAATAGTATAAAATAGAGCTGCAGGTTTTGCATTTCTATGTAAATATAGATTATCCTACTTCATAATTATGCTCATATATATTTTCTGCACAGATTTGAAGCAAACATTGTACATCTTCAAAGGTCGTAATTATTGGATGATGTCTCCAAATGGGAATGTCTCTGAGCCACAGTTTACACAACAAAGGTGGAAAAAGTTGCCCGCATTTATTGAAGCTGCAGCGGTGTCAGGATCAGATGGAAAATTCTACTTCTTCAAAGGTTTGGAAAACATTATCTGACCACCAGAAAATAGTGGTGGACTTATTTAATGAATTAATAATACCTTACATGTACCTCAAAGTTCATAATAACTTTATTTAAACCTGTTCTAAATGTTCTGAAAATAATTTTTCTAATAATTAGTATTTTTTTTTTTCTTCTAGAAGTTCAGGTACTAATTGCGCTTTAGAATCCATACTCCCTTACACTGCTGCTAGGAAAACAAAACAAAAAAATTAAAGTGTATTAAAAAAATTATTTCAGTACATTTAGAATAGGTTTAAATAAAGTTATTATGAATATTTAGCTACTCTTTAAGGATACTTTCACCTCTGCGAGGATCTCGAAACCGGAATTAAACCGATCCCTGCCATTTAATGCATCTGGATGCATCCCTTTCAGCCGGATCCGGTTGTATTAAATCAAACCGGATCCGGTATGAAAATCATTGAAACTCAATGTGCACTAGATCCGTTTGTTCGCCAACCAAAAAAATGGATCTGGCACAATTGACTTATATTGATTTTCATGCCGGATCCAGGTTGTTCCGTTTTGCACACCGAACACAAAACCACAGCTTGCGGCAGTTTTGTGTCCGGCATCAAAGCGCAACAAAACGAAACGGATGCATGCATATGCATTCTGATCAGTTTTGTCCCTATTGACAATGAATGGGGACTAAACTGAACGGTTTCATTTCGGTATTGAGATCCTCTGCTGGATGTCAAAACCAGAATTGAAAACACAGATGTGAAAGTATCCTATATTTGGCACATCTTCAGGCAGTCCATGCACCATAAAATCATATCTTCGTCAGCTATGAGCGGGCATACATTTGAACTATAATTCAGACCAACTTCTTCCTTAGATAATAAATTTGTCAGGCAGTTGGAAGCAAAGTTCCCTTCTGCTAAGGTTAGTTTCACAGACACCCCCGTCTGTTCTATGCCAGAACGGCCTGCTGGAGTTCTCCAGATCCGGTATTGCTGGATACTGCCACCTGCCCGCCGGACCCCATTGACTATAATAAGAATTTAACAAATATGATGGGAATCGCAAAAAAAAAAAAAACGCTGCACGTAACAATTTTTGTCAAGCCATTTCCCCAAATTCTATGCTGGAACAGCCTGCCGGAGAGTAAGGCCTAGTTCACACGAATGTATGGCTTTTATAGTTTTTTGCGGTCTGTTTTTCGGGGATCCATTGTTCAGTTTTTGAGTTCTGTTGTGTTTCCGTTTAGTTTTTCTGTTCCGTTTTTCAGTATGGCATATACAGTATACAGTAATTACATAGAAAAAATTGGGCTGGGCATAACATTTTCAATAGATGGTTCCGCAAAAATGGAACGGATACAGAAGACATGCGGATGCATTTCCGTATGTGTTCCTTTTTTTTTTTGCGGACCCATTGACTTGAATGGAGCCACGAGACGTGATTTGCGGCCAATAATAGGACATGTTCTATCTTTCAACGGAACGGAAAAGCGGAAATACGGAAACTGAATGCTTACGGAACACATTCCGTTTTTAATGCGGAACCATTGAAATGAATGGTTCCGTATACGGACCGTATACGGAACACAAAAAAGGTCCGTACACTCGCAAAAAAAACCTATCGTGTGAACTAGGCCTAAAGATAGAGATGTAAAGAATAGCCTAAGCACCACCTGCTGAGAGTAGAGTAAAATTTTTGCACAAAATGTTGCAACTTTTGTAGACCAGAAATTCCAACCTTTTTGCCTACCTTGACAGTTTTAAAATTGTATTTTGGTGCATTTTGCCCCATTTCTGCTGCCTTGTAAATTAATACATTATAGGATATTATTGATAAATCTCACTCGCCTCATCGCATTAGCTGCTACATAATACCGTCTGGCCTTAATTAAGGACCTTCGTCTCCTTTAATAGAACAAGAGCGTACATAAACATAGAGATAAAATCACTCATGCAAACACTACTCAGAATTTATGCACACAAGGCACCGGCCACACAGAGACCTAAGGGTGCTCACACTAGTAAGCAAAACATTAAGGTGTCATGGGAACCAATTCTAATTGCCAACTCTGGGAAAAGGAGGCCTTTGTTGTGGTCACCAGGAATTAATAACCAGGATCTATTGCCTCTAGCATCAATTAGCTCTGTTCTCGACATGTTTTCTGGACTGCTAAATAGACATATTGCAGATTATTAGTACAAGGATTACATGACAATTTATATAATACTTTAATAGGGTAGACATTTGTCAAACAGTTTCCTTCTCCATATGTCTGACCCTGTCTTCAGCATTTTAAATCAGTAGTTGACAGATAGTTCTATAACTTTATAAAGTTACGTGTTTCTATTATTTGTCTTGTTTTCCAGGTGGTAGATATTGGAGATACCAAGGTTCCAGGCTAGAGGTTGGCTTTCCTCGTAAATGCAGCGATCATGGACTCCCACGCCATCCGGACACAGCTCTATATTTTCAGCCACTCGGACATTTGGTTGTTTTCAAAAGGGACAAGTACTATGTTCTTAATGAGAAATCACTGACAGTGGAGCCATATTACCCACGAAGTCTTCAAGACTGGAAAGGTGTTCCTCACAATACTAATGCAGCACTGACCCATCCAAATGGCTCAATCTATTTTTTCAGAGGTGAAAACTACTGGATATTTGACCAAGGCAGCCTGAAAGTCACTGCTTCTGGGAAGTGGATGCAAGACCTATCTTGGTTTGGCTGCCAAAATTCTTGATGCATAATAATTTGTAATTGACTCTAAAAGATAAACACTACTGTATTAAATGGGGACTAGGAGATCGTTTCTAATTGATCATCCAGATAAAACGCACAATAAAGTAATGATGACAAATCATTTCTGAAAGTGTCTCTACTCATTAATTTATGCTTACGTTGCTGCTGATATTTCCTACTTAAAGGGGTTATCCCATGACAAATGTAAAAAATCAGACATCATATAGTGCACAACATTCTCTTTCTAACAAAGCTAGAACCAGCCCTGAACCTCACATGGATCCAGAGATCTCCCCATTCATTGTTCTGCTAGATTTATATCAAGCTGACAGCTCAAGGGGAGGGTCTTTTCTGCTGCAGCTCAGGGGGCGTGTCTCAGCTCTCCCTATCACAGCTCAGGAGGCAGTTGAAGGTTGAAACTGAGCATGTGCGGCCATCTCTGTGAGGTTAAAGAAATAAGAAAAAAACGAAATGGTGGCGCTCTACAGATACATTCTATTGAATAACTCGGTGGCTATGCTACATTTTTAATTACATGCAATTACAAAAGTATTCAGATGGAGGTGCTGGTTTGAAAACGGTAGAATATTTTTCATGGGACAACCCCCTTTAAAAAGAAAGTCAAATTTTTCTACATCTAACACTCCTTCTGCAGTCACCCTTAACAAAGGCCAGTATGTATAAAAAAAACGAAAAACAAGCTTGTGTAGTTTTCACGTACAATGGTATTGAGGGTATACTGAGAATGGTGTGAATGAGGAAAAAGATCCAGTGAAAGGTATCGTGTGGACATAAACAACTTATCGAGGAGAATGTCAAGAATCCAGTGTCGGACTGGGGTTCCTAGGAACCACCAGAGAAAATTATTCTTGAGGCCGTGACCCTATATCATCAATAAAATCTAACAGATCTTGAATAAAAGAAATAGACCATAGTGGCAAATGATTGTGCCAAATTAAGTTTTCTCTCCTGGACCTTTGGGACACACTGTGGCATTAGAGCCTGCAGACTGTAGGATCCTCTGGTACTCTGGTGGGCAAACCTGACCCTGCAAGAATTGGGTGCACAGTCAAGCAAATTGCATCCCATTACAATGCTGGTGCTCCAATTAACCTGTCTGAATGCACAACTCATGGTTCCTTAGAATGTATATCCTCTAAATAGCAGACTACCCGTTGTAGTGCCATTGCTGTCTACGAGAAATTGGAAGGAAATACTCCAGTGGGCAAAAGGGTGCAAAAATTAGACCACTGAACAGTGAAGATGAATCTAGATTTCTCAAGGGTGGACTAGGACCTTAAAGTGGCCCAGGAAGAAAACCTAAAAGTGCCCCAAATGTTGTAGGCGGGTCCAAATTGACAGAAGATTGGGGAACACAAGTAGATGGGGTCAATACAAGTTGGCAGGGTCAGTAATACAATAGTGCAGCAAAGAATGCCATGCCACAAAACCAAACACCACAATGCAGCACAAAATACCTCCCAGAAGCTGACCCTATGTGGCGGCCATCAATAGTTGCCATGTTCTGTCTTCCTACAATTGTCTCTAATATAGATATGGAGCAGGGGCTTAGGAGGCTTAGGTGTGCTCAATGACATAAAGCCAACCCTACCTTCAGTATGCTGCCTGGACTTCCTCTAATAATGACTTCTATACTGTTGCCAGTAGTATGTAACTGGACAGTGGCAGTGAGGAGGGCTTGGGTGGCTCTATGGGCATCGGTCCACCAGAAAATTTCCCTTTTTCTTTTTTAATGAAACTGTGGCAAGTTGGCATGATTTATTATGGTTATATTCTCCCCTAGAATAATTTCTTTTTTTGGAGAATATGCTTAAAAGGGTTCTGCACTTTCATTTAACTGATTATCTATTCTCTGGATAGATCATCAGCTTCTGATCGTCCGGGGTCCGACACCCGGGACCCCCGCCGATCAGCTGTTTGAGAAGGCAGCGGCGCTCCAGCAGCGCCGCGCCCTTCTCACTGTTCATCGCCGGGCCGCCGGCCCACTGACGTCACGACTAGTATCAACTAGCCTGAGCGCGGCTAAGCCCTGTTCACTTGAATGGAGTTTAGCCGCGCCCCCGCTAGTTGATACTAGTCGTGACGTCAGTGGGCCGGCGGCCCGGCGGTAAACAGTGAGAAGGCCGCGGCGCTGCTGGAGCGCCGCTGCCTTCTCAGACAGCTGATCGGCGGGGGTCCCGGGTGTCGGACCCCGGCCGATCAGAAGCTGATGATCTATCCAGAGGATAGATCATCAGTTAAATGAAAGTGCGGAACCCCTTTAACCACAGAGTACCCATAATATAGAACCGTACTGATTCATGTCAATGCAACTTTACTATAAATGAATATAGGTATGAATGGATGACACATAAGGAAAGGAAATCTAATATTGTACCATGGATTATGAATCATGAAAAGCTATAAACACACACTTGTCAATCTGTGAACACTTAGAGCACATATTTGCTTTTGACTGGTTGGTATGTTCAAACTGTTACTTAATCAGTTTCCGCAAACAGAGGTCTGAACTGATGGAGAAGGCCAAGCAATGTCAAGTAACTTGTATGTAGAAATAACTGTTTGTTGACTGCAAGACAGAGATTTAATTGACAATGAAGAGGCAAGTATAGGCTTCCCTTCCTTTGAACCATAGTAGTCTGTTAGGCCAAGATATGAACCCTGCCTTAGTAAATGTTTTACCAATATGTTTAGTGAGCATTATGCTGTCAGCTCCTCTTTTGTGGCATTTTCATAGGCTAACACCTCATCAATCAGCGCTACAATATACAATCTAAAGACTATCATATGAGTGACTAAACTATGGTGTCGAAAATGCCATAGCTTAAGTTCATTCATACTTCTAAACCACCTTATTATGAAGAACCAGTCTACATTTAACAATACTACCGTATATACACAACAAGTCTTAAATATTAGGGAAAACACAAACACTTAGTGTGGGGTCTTAGAATGTGTCCAGTAAGTAGATAAGGTACACCTTACACAAGCAAATGTTAATCAATTACAAATCACTCCTGGCTAAAGGACACTTCTATCACAAAGGAGTATTTTTTTTAAATGCAATATTCAAAGAAAATGTTTTTTTTACTTTAGCAGTCAGCACAGAGAGATAAAACATATCTCTTTTTTTAATATATAGAAAAGTAACCCATTGTTAGCTGACTACTAAAGATGTTTTCTTTAAGTATAATGCTAGTTTAGTACAATTGGGATGACAGTATGGCAGCTCTATTATTCTTTTGATGAGAGATGCCCACAGAAGAGCATTACATTTACCAGTCCCTCATCCTACTTCTCTGTTTGCCATTCTAAAAGATCAAACAAAGGACTCGTTCATCGGGTAATCGGCGGCACTCCTTTGCACAGGCAGATAATTACTAATGAGCATTCCTATGAACGGTTGTTAGCAATTATCTGCCCAATGCTGGGCCACTGTAAAGCAAATGATGCTCTAATTAAGTCCTCATCCCACTTCCCTACTTGCCATTCTCAAAGTCCAAACAAAAGAGAAAGTTAAAAAAGCCAGGAATACTTCCACCCGCAAATTATCCACTTATTTTTTGCAAAAAAATAAAAAATAAATTTCAATTTTTCTTTACTATAAGACACACCTAGGACATAGAGGCGGAAAATAAGATTATATTTTTTTTTTATCAGACACCTATCAAGACCTCAAGCTCCATCAGACACCAGATCAGACCCCCACTCCTCCTCAGACCTCAGATCATTCCCTCAAGTTCCATCAGACTTCAGATCAGTCCCCCAAGCTCCATCAGACCTCAGATCAGACCCCCACCAGTCCCCCAAGCTCCATCAGACCCCCAAGCTCCATTAGACCTCAGATCAGACCCCCATCTCTATCAGACCTCAGATCAGACCCCCATCAGACCTCTGTATCGGACCCCTATTCCTTGTCAGACTTCAGATTGGACCCCATCAGACCTCAGATCAGACCCCATTCATCCTCAGAATAGACCCCAAGCTCCATCAAACAAAAAAAACTTCCCTTTCCTGCTACGGACTGTGAGAACACTCACCGTTCCCTGGTCTTCTGCAGAGGTAGACCGGAGAGCGGTGAGTGTAGTTTGTGCAGTGCTTCACTCACCGCTCCACGCGCCTCCTGCATACCGATGACCGCTTCATTGACCGCAGTCATTAGCATTCTTACTAAAAGATGTACTGCCGTTCCTCCCCCCTACGATTTTGAGGAGGGAAATATGCGTCTTATAGTCCGAAAACATTTTGATGTACTGAAGGAAGATGAGATGTTATCAATAATTTTTGAGACATGATCTCTGCTACTGTCACCCACAGGTAAAAGGAAGAAAGATAATCAGTGTTTTATATACAACATTCCAGAAACAGAACGTTCTTTGTTCTCTTACGCAAGTGAAGCCATTTGACTAGTAGTGTGTTATAGCAACTAATGTTAGTAAGACATATCTAGCCTACTCCTGGAATAGGATGGGCACAAAGTTGTCAGATACAGTAAGATTGCAAAATGCCCATGCTTCCTTTCTATGTGCCAATATCCATTTTACGGCTCGCCTGTATCATTTTGGCTCCCAACTCGTTGAAGACACTGCACAGCAAACAATTATATGTGGTTAAAAGGGTGTGGTAAAAATTTGGCTGTCAGTTTACAAAAATTCCTGTCATTCTTGTCACAGTAGTCAGCGTTTTAATAAAGCTAGGCCAGATGATTAAAGGGAATGTCTCATGTATTTAAGGCTACATTCACACGACCACGCCATGTTTTGCGGTCTGCAAATTGTGGATCCGAAAAACACGGATGACGCCCGCGTGTGAACCACAATTTGCAGAATGGGACGACCATTATAGAAATGCCTATTCTTGTCCGCAAAATGGACAAGAATAGGACAGGTCCTATTTTTTTGCGGGGCCACGGAACAGAGCAACAGATGTGGACAGCACACAGAGTGCTGTCCATATCTTTTGCGGCCCCATTGAAGTGGATGGGTCCGCATCCGAACAGCAAAAAATGCAGCTCGGATGCGGCCCAAAGCAAAGGTCGTGTGAATGTAGCCATGTAGAAGAGACATAATGTGTTTCTGGGTTTACTTCGTTTTCTTGTTTTTATTCTTTTTAAATGTTGTGACTATGTATTCTTTATTAAAAATGTAGCATTATCTCTATAGTCTATATATGTGCTATGTCTGTGTGTATACACAAGGCAGCTGCAATTAATAATAGCGCCAATAGCCATGAGGGTGCTGCTACACGTCCAGGTTTTCTGATGCCTTCTTTGCAGACAAAATCAGGAGTGGATTATACAATGACAGAAGGTATAAAGGGCAGATACAACTGACTCCACTCCTGGTTTTGGTTTCAAAAACGTATAAAAAAACAAACAAAAAAAAACTGAATGGCAGTGATGGAGTACAGTCTCATTCTCTAGAGACCCCTTTGCACTGCTCCGGACGGAAGCGTTCCTTCCTGACAATCGCCTGCTCGTCAGTGGAGGAGACACTTATATGCAGTGATTTCCTCCATAGTATGGGGAGAAGTGACCGGTAGACCCTGTATAGAATCATTGTTTGCCGGCAGCAGAGTGATGTTTAGACAGTACCATCCGCTGCCCGCAAACAATGATTTAGGTGCCTACACAAAGATCTTATTACATGATCATCGGCTGCACCTCTTCACCAGCAGATCATCGCTAATGAGCATTCCTATATACACTTGTTAGCGATTATCTGCCCGATGCTTTATCTAGACTACCAGCAGGACAATAAAGCTATTATTATTTTGCCCACCCTCTAAGTATTATGAGCTCCTCTTACACTGTCCCAGGTAACACTGACAAGCTTAAAGGGAACCTGTTACCACATAATGCAGCGCAGTCTGCAGGCAGCATGTTATAGAGCAGAAGGAGCTGAGCAGATTAATAGTTTTTTGGGAAAAAGATTCAATAAAACTAAATTAGACATTTACATCTCTGCTCTTTCTGGGATCAAGACCCATTTGACTGCATATTATCAGTAATTGATAGCATTCCCTGTGAGAGATATTTGTCAGTCACTGATAAGACGGCCCCGTGTACAACTGATCTCAAAGATTTAAAAGGATACTTCCGTTAGAAAGGGGTTCGTTTCGTAAACTTTTTATTTTTATTTTGTCCTTTTATAGCATTCAGCACAGAGAGATAATACCCCTTTAAGATAAGTAATCCATTATTATTATCACTGCTGCTGTGAGCGGAAGATGCTATCTGTTAGTATAATAGTAGATTGTAGAATTGGCACAACAGTATTGTTCTCTTGATAGGCCTAGATAAAGATGGCCACAGATGAACCTGGCACTTATCAGTGTAACGTGTGCTGTTCTAATTGAGCCACATATTCCCTTCCCTCTCTGGTCAGAGTGAATGGTCTGACTGAGAAAGTAAAGCAAGGCTGTTTGCTGTGATAAAGCCCCAAAGGTAGAAGCTAAAGAGTCAGGACAGGAAGTAGATTAAATGGACAGAGTTAAAAAATTAAATATAGAAAACCATCAATCTGTTTTAAAAAAATGACATTGAATATTCACATATAAGATGTTAATATGTGCAATTTTTTTTTTTATAGATGGCAGTGTCCCTTTAAGGCCGCATACACATGATGCGTGGGAACGCACATAAGATCTGCATGGATTTATGTGTGTTTCTGCACCAAATCCACACTAAAGTCCACAATTTCTAATTGCAGATTTGGGTGCGGATTAGATGTGGTTTCGCCGCAGATCTCACCCTTCATTGGAAAAAAGTGAAATCCGCAGCTAAAACTGCAAACATAATTGACATGCTGCGGATTTGGAAATCCATACGGCGGGTCAATTTCCTCACAGACTAAATCCGCAAAGTGCACCGTACACTTTGCTGGTACTGTACTAAAAGTACTTTCACACTAGCGTTTTTGCTGGATCCGGCAGGACTGGGCTGGATCCGGCAGCAAAAACGCTTCCGTTACTGATAATACCACCATCTGCATCCGTTATGAACGGATCCTGTTGTATTATTTTTAACATACCCAAGACGGATCCGTCATGAACTCCATTGAAAGTCAATGGGGGACGGATCCGTTTTCTATTGTGGCAGATTGTGGCAGAGAAAACGGATCCAACAACATGTTGCGGTTTGCTCTCCGGTCTGGGAACCCAACTAAATGGAATGGAATGCAATGCATTTTGGAGCATTCCGTTCTGTTCAGTTTTGTCTTCGTTGACAGTGCATGGGGACAAAACTGAAGTGTTTTTTTCCGGTATTGAGCCCCTATGACGGATCTCAATACCGGAAGACGAAAACTCTAGTGTAAAAGTAGCCTAGTTTTTTACGCACAAGAATCCTCATGGAAAAAACCCTTGTATTCCGCAACCTGTGCAGGTGGCCAAAATGTATAAATGACAAGTTTTATTGGATCTTTTTCCATAAATCTATACATCAATCTTCACATGCTAACATGCTGCCTGCAGACTGCACTGCAAAGTAATCTTTTTTTTTTTTTTTTTTTACTTTAAAGTGATAGTTGGCATGGGGCAAATTTATAATTAACCTGAACCACCCCTCTTAAAGAGAACCAGTCCCCACACTAGTGTTTTCATTTTCCGGTATTGAGATCCGTGGGGACTGGTTCTCTTTAAGAGGGGTGGTTCAGGTTAATTATACATTTGCCCCATGCCAACTAACACTTTAAAGTAAAAAAAAAAAAAGATTACTTTCTCCCCTTTTATCTTCCTCTGCCCTATGCACTGCCACTCCTTCTCTCTCTGTATATAAGGCTGCATCGGTGACTGTCCTTAGTGATCTTGTGCCATATAAGGGATTATTCACACGGGCGTAGTGCTCCCGTGGCCGTATTGTGGCCCGCATATGGCGGGTCTGCAATACATGGGGCACCGGCCATGTGCATTCCGCATCACGGATGCAAACCCATTCACTTTAATGGGTCCGCACATCCGGAGATGCGGTGCGGAACGGAACGGAAGCACTGAATGGAACCCCACGGAAGCACTACGGAGTGCTTCCGCGGGGTTCCGTTCTGTGCTTCGGTTGCGCAAAAAAATTGAACTTATTCTATCTTTTAACAGAACGGATGGATCGCGGACCCCATTCAAGTGAATGGGTCCACGATCTGCATGCGGCTTTTTTGCAGTCTGCAGCACGGGCAGCACACGGTCGTGTGAATGAGCCCTAACACTGAGGGCAGTGATTGGCTGCAGTGGTCACATGCCATATACAGTACTTGCATGTCACTGCTGCAGCCTTGTATGCAAACAGAAGGAGGAGAAGCAGGTGGGTATATAATCATTTTTAATGTTAAAGAATTAGTTGGCATAGGCCCGATTTATAATTAATGTGGACAGCCCTTTTAAAAAATTGTAACCAGAGGATATACTAGGGTTATTTAGCATACCAAGGCTTTTAACCCCTTTTTGACCAGCCTGTTTTGCACCTTAGTGGCCAAGCAATTTATTTATTTATTGTTGTATTCCAAGAACTTTTTTACATTTTTCCATCGATATAGTCAGGGCTTGTTTTTTGTGGGACAAATTGTAGTTTTAATGCACGATTTTGGGGTACATATACCTCATTGAGTAACTTTTATTAACGCTTTCTGGAGAGAAATAGGAAAAAGACAGCAATGCTATAATTGTCTTTTTAAATAATATGATAACTTTACTCCAGGGGGTGAACAGGCCATAGATCCCACAGGGAAATTTCCCAGTGGGCCGAGGCTCAGGAGGCCAGCTTGAGTCCTTCTCATGGCCGCCTGCCAGGTACATAACGATCTGATGCTGTCATCATTGATTAATACAGGGTGGGCCATTTATATGGATACACCTTAATGTACTAGAAGCATCAGGTACTTATGCACTAGGCCAGCAGCCACAGGTGCCATCCTGTTTTCAACCATATTGTCATCCTCAGGACGGTGACATAGTTGAATACTGCAGCGGGTATTTTGTTCTGTACCTTGGTATTTGGTTCTGCTGGGGCAGTATTTTGTGCTGCACTAAGGTATTGCTGGCCCTGCCCACTTCTGTTGCTTCTGCCTGCTTGTATTGCTCCCCCTACACTTGTTGCTGGGTTTATCTAAAAATTACAGATGATTGCTGAGGGTCCCAGGAGTAGTACATCTTGTTATCATCTGCTTATTTTTAGGAGCCCCTTCTAAATGAAAGAAACATCCAAAGTGGGCATTCCCTTTAACAATGCCATCTCTATACAGCAGTCCCTGAAATTTCAAAGAACTCAGAATGCAGTATTTTCAACATACAATGATCTTACAACAACATACAAGGGACTGTGTAACTTAATGCTTCACTCAATACATGCCTCAGACAGTCCGAATCTGTGGCATGGACACTTTACTGATAAAACCCCTATATTACTGCAATGCGTGCACTGATTGACTGGCCAATAGCACCCCCTACAGTACAGCATGGTATGGAATGTTCTGCGTATTGTAAACTGAGAGACTATTGTACTGTGGAGTGCTCAGTGGAGATAGAGGAATAATGGACAAACCAAAAGGGTTAGTTAATTGTAGACTTATACAAAGAACAGATGACTACTGAGAAAGTCTTTGAAAAAATCTGCGCATTAACTGAAGAATATTAATCAGTTATAAAAATACTCAATAATGTATTGTTCTGATCAGTTAGTAGCAAGTAAAGGAGCCCAATGCTTTTTGACTAATTCTGAGATGTCATTGGGAGATGCAATTATTCTTCAGTAGAAACTAAAAATACGTAAATATTGTATAAGATGACATTGCACTACGTAACTGTGGTTACATGCTTTACCTGCAAAATAACTCAGCAATTAACATTGATTATTGAAGAGTCGTTGTACTTTCACATAATTTAATTTAATAGAGAATGGTGTAACTAGCACATTTCTAAATCCCTTCATTTAAAAATTATGCCTGCATCCACCTGAAAAAATGTATAAAGCTGCAGTCCACCGTCTGTTGTCAGGCAAGATCCGTCCGTGGTAACAGAGAAGTAGAAAACAGCAGAGAGGAGGTCAGAGCTAGCTCAGATCCTGAGCCTGATAAAACAACTACTTCTACACAGCTTCTGAAGATCATCCTGCATTTCTGTAAGTGTGATTTATACCTCCTTATCAGCTTTCTGAGCTCCCTAGAAGAAAATAAACATGGTGGAAAATAAGGGAAATGAGGTCGCTCAATCGAGTACTGGGACAAGGGATATGACCCCTGCTTTCCAGTGAAATGCATCTAGCTGTGCTCCACTTTCCTCTCTGTCTTGCTAAAGTCTCTTTCAGTAGAATATATGGCAGGCGACTGTACTTTTGCAAGGGTTTCTTAACAGTAATCCCTCCGCGGCAGTAAAGTCTGTATTGCCATCAATGGCAGATTTCTGAACCTTTTCCTTTCTCTCCTTTCTCTCTTGCTGTAGATCTTGCAGCGATCAAACAGAGATCTAATGGTCTCTGAATCTGGAGGCCTAAGGAGAGGGAGCACATGTCAGTGCATCCTCCCCTCTACCAACTCTCTTGTCATAGACTAACTCTAGTCTTTTCTCTCTCTCATCAGGAAGTAGGGCCAGCTCACTCCTGCCCCCCCCCCCCCCCCAGACAGATAGAATAGGGTGGTTAACCCTGTCCCTGCCAACCATACCACGCCATGCTGGGTGTACATAACATTAAATTACAATATTACATAACAAATCTATTTGCATATACTCCCCTGCACTGGGGCACTGCACTTATTTATGTTCTATAATGAATGACACCATGCAATAAGGAGATGAGATAATGATTTTGAGCAGATTGGCACATTTTCTGTGATATGCTAATGTTCCCCTCCACTTCTCTAGACCAGTGTTTCTTAACTCATGCATCCTAAGGTTTCCACGTCACAGATCTAGGTGGTATACAGGTGGTATTTTCAAAAAACTGAAGCATGGTATACTGAAAGTGATAATAACATGATAGGTGGACAATGTGAAATTATGCAGCAAAGCTCTGCCTCTCTTCTAGCAATGTAAGTAGAGAGAACAAAATGGCTCATGGCTCTAAAAAAACATTAAGGCCTACAGCAAAAAGGAGCAATATGCCTTTGTGTGTCGATAAGTGCTTGTATATTTATCTGATTGTTTGGGTGTGTACTTAAGTGTGTATGTACAAGAGCTGCAGAGATAGTGTGGAGGATAGGAGTAGTTGTACAGTTTGGACTCCTCCTGGGCTGTGCAGTGATAGGAAGAATCCACCTTTTATTCCCTCTGGGGAACTCTCATATTTTGGGGCTCTTCTGCTTGATGGAGGTTGAGGTGCCCTTTGATGTTGATGGGTCCCTTGGCACAGCTGTGGATGTTGGTGCAGTGTAGCAGTGCAGGAAACAATTTGGCTAAGTTAACAACAAATGGTTCTTTACGGAAAACTCAAGTTCAAGCACATGAATTGTCAACCAGCATGGACTTCACTGCAAATGTTAATTGTCTTTTATGCACCGTATGCCTCATAGACTATCTATGGAAAGAGCAGTGGGTCCGTAGTTAAAGGCTATCTGTCATCAGATTTGTATTTATGAAACTGGCTGATCTGTTACATGTGCGCTTGGCAGGTGAAGGCATCTGTGTTGGTCCCATGTTCATATGTGCCTGAAAATGATGTTTTAATATATGCAACTGAGCCTCTAGGAGCAACGGGGGCATTACTGTTACACCTGGAGGCTCTGCTCTCTCTGAAACTGCAGCACCCTTTCCACTTTGAAAACGTCATCGTGTCTCGTTCTGTCAAAGTGGAGAGGGTGCAGATGTTGCAATGGGGATCTATTGTTACTCAGTTTTGTCTTCTGCAGGAGTCTTTCCATCAGTCCATATCGACTTTAAAGTGGATTGCCATGTACACGTGTGGTAAAGGTGTCAGTGAACCCTAGGTTCTGATAATTATGGGGCTCCCACCTATCAGACATAATTTCCTGTAGATTAATTGTATTTTAATTTATTGACAGATTAGTTCGACCATAGGTCTTTCTCTGTTGCCAAAACTTGGCAATCCCCCTTTGCCGCCACCACCCTGCCACAGCCACAACTTGGTATTACCATTCCCCTTGGCAAAAGGCTGTGCCCCTACACACTGTCAGTGTCCAATCATGGCTGGTACTATCAGACTGTGTAGGGATACATGCTCTTGATCTATCTGTCTATCTATCTATCTATCTATCTATCTATCTATCTATCTATCTATCTTTGTATCATTGAAGAGCTTAGCTATAGGGTTGCAATTGCATATTGGTCTTGGTGCCTGTTGAAGTCCATAGGCCCCTCTGCCAGATAGGAAAACACCTGTTTTATTTGTAGTGCATTGTAGATAGGGCCTGTTTAAAGGGGTATTCCCATCTTGACATTTATGGCAGGCATATAAGCCGCAGGATATCCTGTGGGTATTACATATCCACAGGATATTCTATAAATGGAGAGGTGGCCGTGTGTGTTCGACTTTCTCCATGCTCAGTCATCTCTCCATCCAAGGTGGTGCCAGATGACACATTCTCCCTTCTCCCACCTTCGAAAACCCACACCCATCGGGCATTTATGAGATATCCTGTGGAATACTCAGATGGGAATACCCCTTAATAGATTTTGCATGTAGACATTTAAAGCCTAGAAGATTTTTGACTTGCAGAGAAGACTCCAAAAATACAGAATGACGCCCATTGGGGGAGATTTATCAAGACTGGTGCAAAGGAAAAATGGCTTAGTTGCCTCTAGCATACCAGATGTATTCAGATGTACCAGATGGTCTGAACGAACAGTTTAATTTTGGCTGCTTTTTCTGACTCCCAGGCTAAATGACCCCCATTTGTACATTCGTTGGGGCTTTCTTCCTTTGTGTTTTTATTTTATTTTTTATCTATTCTACTCTATTTATATACTTGAGTCACTGTGAGTGATCTATTTCATAGGGATCACCATGTGGGAGTTCCAGTCTGTATTTTCAGAGAGCTCCACCTCCATTTAAATGTCCTTTAGTGTGTTTATATTACTCACATTAGTAGGATGCGCAGACTATGCCCTGCAACCTGAGAGGCCCGTATGAGCATCAGTTGTTGCTATGCAGCAATGATGCAATACGGCCCTCTCAACCACGCCTCCTCCCCCACGTGATGCATTCCGGCTGACTTGCGCTTCCGGATGTGATTCTGGTGATGTCAGCGGACATCCCAGAAATGGGAGGTGAGGCGCGGGTCTCGTATTTATTTGAATCGGCGGTGTGGGACGCCACGCCGCTGACAGACAAATCATTTTGCCATACATGCGCCATTTTGAGGGAGTAGGGCTGTTGACTGGCCCTCCTTTAGTGCAAGATTAACACCGGACTGAAACTATGGTGTTCTCCACTTGCCTAATTTTCATATCATTTTTTCAATCGTGATCCCTCGTCCTCTGATGAATCTGGGGGAACCCATCAAGACGAAACACGTTTGGACATTTTTTCTTTGAGACTTTTTGAGACAGTAATGTTTCTTTTGTTGTTTGTTTAGGTCTGGGGAGGGTATTGTCAGATATTAGGTGTTTCCTCTTCCATCCTCCTTTAATAGGGTTTCATTAGGGCTTGGTAGCATGGCAACGTTTCAGATGGGGCCTCTCTTGTCAGGTCGATGACTCTGTATTTAGGAGGTTATTAGGGAATAATAGACTTGACAGGGTATGGTAGAGACAGACTGTATGGGCCAGATTTATCATTAGCTCAGGTCAGAATAATGGAGTGAAAAAGTCCCCCAAAAAGTCCCAAACACTAAAACTGCGCACAAATTTTTTCTGCTCTGCACTATGCTCGCCAGTTTTCTGAAAGTGGGCGTGTTTTATGTAAATGAATCTCTAGATAGATTTACTATTGGGACTATTTAAAAAGTCGCAAAAAAGTCGCAATTTTACTCCAGTGAGGACCATGCTTATCTTATGAGACTTTTTAATAGAACATGCGACTTTTTCATAAAAACGTGCGACTTTTGTAAAGCTGCTTACTGACGGATAAACTGCTACCATCAAACCACATTTATTACAGTCTTAAAGAGCCGATCATAAATCTGACTTGGCTAAAACTGACTTTAGCCATATGTGAAAGTGGAGTGAGCTGTCAGAGTCGTGATAAATCTGGCCCAATCTTTTTATAGTATTCTACCTTCCCCCCTATCATTGATATCGCCCTAATCAGACCGGAATTCAAGTGCCAACTGAATGAGCAACATACCGGTAAGACCGTTCTTTTTTCTTTATCTTTTTCAATTTATTGTACATTTTTGTCTATTTTTTAGATACGATCAGATTAAAAGTTAAGTTTTATGGTGTATTAAATGGCCCCTCTTTTGCATTAATACAATTAGATTGATCCTTTAATTTTCTAAATGAGCGCTGAAAAAGGAAAGGTGGAATCTGATTGGTTGCTATGGTCAACTAAGCCAGTTTTACTTTATGCCAGTCTTGCTAAATCTTCCCCTATGTGTTCTGCAATTTGTGTTTTTTTCCCCCTACAATCAGTGGAAGGAGAGATGGAAACAAGCCATTAATGTCTATTTATTTTTATGACAAAATGTTTTACAAGTTTCTTTCAGGAACAAAAAAAACTGTAATAAAAAGTTGAGGATTAAACAGATCAGAACTTATATCAAATGTAGTTTAATAGACTACACTTCAGGTTACAAAGAAATAAGGCACCCACCTGTCATGAATACATCTTAAGAAGGTGATCAGTCATTTAACCACCTTACTCCTAAAGGAAGAGACTACATGCTGGCTACACTTTACAAGCTTCCTTTTTGTTTCAGACGAATACTGTGTTCCCAGCCAGGGCTACGAGGCATGTGGCTCTGTGAGGGTTAAAAGGGAGTGTTTGTAGCAAGCTTTTTGTCACCAAGGAGAAAAGTGTAAACTATTGGTAAGGAAACAAAACACTTAGCAGCTCCTTCAGAACAGCTATTCCCCCCACTGTCATTTGGGGAATATTCTCTGCTGTCTGTACATGACGCTACAGGACGTCCTCGCGCTCAGCAAAAGATGACATGGGACCTCCATAGACAGGGTACTGGCATGTGGGCTGTCCAAAGAGATCTCAGGTTTGTACTTCAAAAGAAGAAGCTTGGTCGTATTTAAGAAGTTATGTATAGTGCGAAAAGTTGTCAGAATTGCCCATCTTCGGTTCATGATATACATTTCTACTGTAAGTCCTATGTAGACAGTTTTTTATTGCCTTTTAGGGTGCTGCCACACATTTTTTTTTCTTGTGAATTTTTTTGTTGTAAAAAAAAAATCCAACCAAAAATACCTTTCTTGTGCAACATTTGTTAAATGTTTATTTAGACATTTGTTAAGTGTCTGTCTGGTGTTTTTGGCATAAGAGTATTTTTTGCAAGTCTTTCCGTAGCCCCGCAAAAAAAAAATAACATGTCCTATTCTTGTCCGTTTTGCGGACAAGAATAGGCATTTCTACAATGGGCCGCCCGTTCCGTTCCTCATATTGCGGAAGGCAAACGAGCGGCTTCCATTTTTTGCGGATCCGCGGTTTGCGGACCGCAAGAAACGGAGCGGTCGTGTGCATGTAGCCTAATTCTGTAGTTATAATCTACAACCATCAATCCTTCAGTACCAAAATCCCATTGTATGTTTTATCTATAAATGTGCATGCAGAAACTGCATGAACTAACACGTATGTCCTTTGTATGTTCTTCTAGACTCCATTATCACTCCTTCACAATGTTTCTTTATCATTAATAGCTGGTCATCAGGGTTCCACGTTGATCAATAATGTCCAAGTTGACAAATGTCTAATAGGTATTAGCCTTTATAAGGCCCCCTACACATATGTCCGGCTCAGTTCCCCTCCAGCATGAAGCAGAAAACACCTGAGGGGAACTGAGCCAGAACTGATTCCACAGTTTTCTATGGGATAGTTCACATACATCCAGTGCAGCAGTTTTGATGCCAGATGCCATATAGCAGGACAGAAAAACGCTGCATGCTGCGTTTTTCTGTCCGACGCTATAAGTGTACAGACGTCGGATCTCTGCACTTAAGTGCTGTGTACGTATATTTAGGCTCACAGCCTAAAATACCTGGCCAGACACAACTGATGTATTTGGAACTGTACGAAATGTATCGAGTAGGTGCAGCCCTAAATACACTTGGTGCATTTTCTTCTCCTACACGCCAGGATAGTGATATTGTAAAATATCTAATTTGATATAGTTTTTGTGCATTCCCTTTAAGGTTAAGACCACATGGCAAGGTCATGTGGTGTTCAGAAGGCGGTTGGGAACCACATGGTCAATTAGGCCGCAGCTGCCTTTTATTTAAGTAATGAAGACTGCATTGTATAGCCGATCTTCATTGTTAATGGCCGCACAGCACCTTCAATGTCATGCAGCCATTAACAATAACTGGGTATATAGTGCAGACTTCATTCGTTAAATTAAGGCAGCTGCAACCTAATTGGCTGCACAGCTATCAACCGCAGCCAGCGCCAACCCAAATGGCTCACAACTAGTGATGAGCGAACTTCTGTTTTAAGTTCGGCGTCTAAAGTTCGGCTTCCGGTTAGCGGAGAATCCCGATATGGATCCGGATATGGATTCCGACTTCCGTTGTGGTCCGTGGTAGCGGAATCAATAATCGGCCATTATTGATTCCGCTACCACGGACCACAACGGAAGTCGGAATCCAAATCGGGAAGCATATCGGGATTCTCCGCTAACCGGAAGCCGAACTTTAGACGCCGAACTTAAAACAGAAGTTCGCTCATCACTACTCACAACCAATCTATGTGGTCGTACCCCAATACTTTCCCTCCTGTGCACAGTGATTTTACGAAGAGCTGTGGAACCATAACAGCAATGCTTCTAGTGGAGAATATGAAGGTGTCTGTCCACAGAAGTTGTGAGGAGCTCTAACATGGCTGTATGCATGAGCAAATCTGTGAACAAGAAAATATGTGGACAGCTCATGAATAATTATGTACATGTCATCTAGTGTTGGGTTATCAATCCAGAGATCACAACTAGTACTAGGCTCCATTTTGATCAGTCAAAGTAGTAGTAGTAGTCATAAGCATGGTCCTCACTGGAGTGAAATTGCCCAATCAACTGTGTGCGCTGCAACCTTCTCTCTGTTTTATCTAGGCCGAGTGACAACACATTCATTTCTCACGTGGCCTAGGAGGAGCTCACCCCCATTAGAGTGAATAGGTCCTCAGTATAAAATCCCGGAAAACCCTTTTAACAATTGCTATATCTTTTGACTTCACAGGTGGACAACAATGCAAGTACAACTTCCCATGAGAACTGTTTTGTATTTCAGATATGACAAAATGGCTTTGCTTTAGCTTCTGACTCTCAATCCTCTTTCGGATAAGATGATGCTTAAAAAATCCTTGGTATTATTGTATATGTGAGTCCATTCTTAGTAGAGAAACATCCTTTAAAGTGATAACTTCAAAATGTCAGCACATCAAGGGGGCAGTGTCCGTAGTATCCGAACATATAAATCCAGTGAACAGTACCTCTATGCCATGAAAGAAGACTTGGCTGAGTGGCTGAAGGATCTGTACAATCTGGATGTAACAGTGGAGAACTTCATTGAAGTCCTGGAGACTGGAACTTTACTTTGTTATCATGCCAACAATGTGACTGAGGTAGCAGGTGGATTCTCTACAGAATATCCTGCCTTGGCTAAAAAACTTTTGCTACCAAAATCTGGAGTAACATTCAATGCATCAGCGCAGCCTGGAACCTTTTTGGCGAGGGATAATGTATCCAACTTCATCTATTGGTGCAGGAAAGAGATGGTCATTAAAGGTAGGGATTGTCTGATATTGGCAATATAATCAAATGATTCACTTGGCTTGTGTACTATTCTTAGTATGGGGATAAGAAGGTCAATGAGAGACAAGTATTGACTTTTGTTACCAGCATAAAAGTGTATATACAAATTAGTAATCATGGGGGCCTTATAGTAAAACATGGAATGCCACCAGTCAGTAACTGTTGCATGGTTCCTCTTCTTTAGTTATCTTAGTTCCCTGATTATGGTTGTTCCAGGTAACCATTTCTGTACATTGAAAGAGCTAGAACGTTAGTACAATTTAAATGTGAGAGTAGATTTTATCCTACTGGATGGCCATAACTAGGCAGACATGACATTAACTTTGGACTGTGCAGATGATACTTTAGTCAGGGGTTCACACTTGCCTGTTGGTTGCCACCCTAAGTGTTATTGAAACGGGTCCCGCAAGTTACACTTTAAAGCAACAATTTGGATTAAAATAAAAATTCTAACTGCCTAATACATAGTTAAAATATACCTGGTACCCTTCTTTTTAGTCTTCCTGTTGGGGTCCCTCCAATTCCCTGTCCCTCCTTAATCCCTGTAACTTCTCAGACTACTCTATGCATACTGTGCTTTGGTAGTATGAGCAATTCCCCTCTTGGATTGGTTAGATAAGAGTAGTGTGGCCATTTTACAGAAATGAGGATTGAGCTGGGAATAGGAGGAACCGCACCAGAAAGATTAAAAAGGAAGACACCAGGTATTTTAATTATGCATAATGTTTTTATTGCGAGCTGGAAGACCGTGTGAAGCAAAAGGGCCTTATTTAATACACAATAATATGCAAACTGTTAATCCCACTCTCAAGGGACCCACAAAATGTACGGAATAGGCCTGGAAGCGCGCAAAAATCATACTATGTCCTCTTTTATATCTGCCAAAGGGATTGTGTATGGAAATAGGAATATTTTGATATTTATGTTGCGTTACCATCGTGTTATTCCCCCAGTCTGATGTTCACAAAATGTATATTATGCAAAATGTGAATTATATTGGAGGCAGATGTTTCGAATGGTGTCCTGTCCGTTTAACATATGTCTTGCTGGTGAGATCTCAAACATTTTGATCGCTGTATGAGTGCTCCCAGAAAAGGAACATGTTGAGAAATCACTCATTTAGGCCTCAAGCACACAAACGTATTTTCTTTACGTGTTCGTTCCGTTTAAAAAAAAATTGAAATTACATTGAAAGCAATTTAGATCTCACATTTTTTCACATTATGTATCATACGATTTCTCCCAATTTATTTATGTACCATACATGAGCGTGTGACTGTATGGGAGCAGTAGTACTCAAGGTTCTGACACTCCCTGGGCCATGAAGTGATGTGGAAGAATGCATATGATACCACTTGGAACCGAACCCGAGTTCGGGAAATGGTGAGACTTCGCGAAGTAATAACTTCAGCTCATCTGAGCCAATACATTCTAATACTGTACAGAGCGCTCACTCCATACAGTATTGGACCGAAGTTTTATGCAAATTGACTTAGGATGTTTCAGCCGAAGTTGATTCGCTCGTCCCTAATTCTGACATTTGCAATGTGGACACTGCATATATTACTCGACTCTGTTTACTTATGGACTTGCTCATATGTGTTTCTTGCCTATTCCATTATGAAACGGATTACTAAAGTACTGATGCAATGAGTGTTTAAATAGAATTTTCCATCTGTCTCCACATTAACTTGCCCACCATTGAGGTCATTGGGACAGCAATTACCATTGATCATTTCTAACATTTCACAGGAAAAATTAATTAATTTGACCAATGGACCCTTGATCGTTGTCATTTCAATTTAATGTGCAATAGATCAGACAAAACCTACATTACCTTTTATTCAATCATTTTTTACACAAAAATGGGATAATACATATCACCAAAACACATCATAAAATAAAATGCCCAATCCAACCTAAGCTGCACATAGATAACATAAATCTTTATTTAAAGAGCCTCTATTAAACCAAGCATACTGCCTGGTAGGGTTGATCATGCTGATTAAAACGATACCTCTTCTTTTGTCTGTATGAGAAAATAGCTGCAGAGATATCTAAGTTTTTATTCATATGCAAGTGAGCACTTTGGAGCACCAGGGGGTGAGGCTGAATCTATGGAGCACTGCTTTTGTAACACCCCTGTGCTCTGCACACTCTCCCTCCTGTTTATTGCCAGTGCTAGACATCAGCATGCTGAGGGCAGAGCTGTGTTCTAGAGCGGTGTTCTAGCAAGTATATATCATATCGACTCCATACTATAACCTTACGATATTGATAGGTTTTCTATGGTTAGTAAAGCTTATATACATATTACTGGTATATTCACAGGCACAATACAGTTGCAAGAAAAAGTATGTGAACCCTTTGGAATTATATGGATTTCTGCACAAATTGGTCATAAAATGTGATCTGATCTTCATCTAAGTCACAACAATAGACAATCACAGTCTGCTTAAACTAATAACACACAAAGAATTAAATGTTACCATGTTTTTATTGAACACACCATGTAAACATTCACAGTGCAGGTGGAAAAAGTATGTGAACCCTTGGATTTAATAACTGGTTGAACCTCCTTTGGCAGCAATAACTTCAACCAAACGTTTCCTGTAGTTGCAGATCAGACGTGCACAACGTTCAGGAGTAATTCTTGACCATTCCTCTTTACAGAACTGTTTCAGTTCAGCAATATTCTTGGGATGTCTGGTGTGAATCGTTTTCTTGAGGTCATTCCACAGCATCTTAATCGGGTTGAAGTCAGGACTCTGACTGGGCCACTCCAGAAGGCGTATTTTCTTCTGTTTAAGCCATTCTGTTGTTGATTTACTTCTATGCTTTGGGTCGTTGTCCTGTTGCAACACCCATCTTCTGTTGAGCTTCAGCTGGTGGACAGATGGCCTTAAGTTCTCCTGCAAAATGTCTTGATAAACTTAGGAATTCATTTTTCCTTTGATAATAGCAATCCGTCCAGGCCCTGACGCAGCAAAACAGCCCCAAACCATGATGCCCCCACCACCATACTTCACAGTTGGGATGAGGTTTTGATGTTGGTGTGCTGTGCCTCTTTTTCTCCACACATAGTGTTGTGTGTTTCTTCCAAACAACTCAACTTTGGTTTCATCAGTCCACAGAATATTTTGCCAGTACTGCTGTGGAACATCCAGGTGCTCTTGTGCAAACTGTAAACGTGCAGCAATGGTTTTTTTGGACAGCAGTGGCTTCCTCTGTGGTATCCTCTCATGAAATCCATTCTTGTTTAGTGTTTTACGTATCGTAGATTCGCTAACTGGGATGTTAGCATATGCCAGAGACTTTTGTATGTCTTTAGCTGACACTCAAGGATTCTTCTTCACCTCATTGAGCAGTCTGCGCTGTTCTCTTGCAGTCATCTTTACAGGACGGCCACTCCTAGGGAGAGTAGCAGCAGTGCTGAACTTTCTCCATTTATAGACAATTTTTCTTACCGTGGACTGATGAACAGCAAGGCTTTTGGAGATACTTTTAGAACCCTTTCCAGCTTTATGCAAGTCAACAATTCTTAATTGTAGGTCTTCAGAGAGCTCTTTTGTGCGAGGCATCATTCACATCAGGCAATGCTTCTTGTGAAAAGCAAACCCAGAACTGTTGTGTGTGTTTTTATAGGGCAGGGCAGCTGTAACCAACACCTCCAATCTCATCTCATTGATTGAACTCCAGTTGGCTGACACCTCACTCCAATTAGCTCTTGGATATGTCATTAGTCTAGGGCAGGGGTAGGCAACCTCCGGCTCTCCAGCTGTTGTGAAACTACAACTCCCAGTATGCATACTTGCTCTGCTCTTCTAAGAACTCTCATAGAAATGAATGGAGCATGCTGGGAATTGTAGTTTCACAACAGCTGGAGAGCCGCAGGTTGCTGATCCCTGGTCTAGGGCAGTGGTGGGCAAACTTTTTTGTCAACTAAGCCAAATATCGCCAAAACCACGATTGGATTTTTTTTTGAGAGCCACATTTTTAAAACCTAAAATATTGCATCAACAGTACCAGTGAGGACTATTAGGGTTCGACCGTGTGCCCGCCGTTGCCATATTGCAGGCCGCATACAGCGGGTCCGCAATACACGGGCACTGGCCATGTGCAGCCCGCATCAAGGACCCATTCACTTCAATGGGTCCAGGATCCGGGATATGAGTGCTACAGAGTGCTTTCGTGGTGCTTCTGGCTGTGCCTCCGCACCGCAAAAAAGTAGCGCATGCACTACTTTTTTGTGTGCAGCCCGCATCATGGACCCATTCACTTCAGCATGCGCTACTGTTTTGCGGTGCGGGCAGTCGGATGCGGATTGCGAACCCCATTCAAGTGAATGGGTCCGCGATCCTCATGCAGCTGCCCCATGGTCTGTGTCTGTGCATTGCGGACCGCTATTTGCGGTCCGCAGCACAGGCACTGCGCCCTTACATTCGTGGGCATGAGCCCAGAGTGTGTTTTTACATACTTTTCTATGTACTTTCTTTTATTAGGATCTTGATTATTATTTCATTTTATCTTTATCATTTTTTACTTTTATTAAACTTGTCTGCAGATGTGGATGTAATGTGGATGACGCACTTATGGGGGATATCTGTGGATGACGCACTTATGGGGGATATGTGTGGATGACGCACTTATGGGGGATATCTGTGGATGACGCACTTATGGGGGATATCTGTGCATGACGCACTTATGGGGGATATCTGTGCATGACGCACTTATGGGGGATATCTTTGGATGACACATATATAGCATAAGATGCTATATATGTGTCATCCACAGATATCCCCCATAAGTGCCCTCCACAGATATCACCCATAAGTGCCCTCCACAGATATCCCCCATAAGTGCCTTCTAGTAAGTAAAGTAATGTATTAGTGAGGGGAAGGGAGGAGGCAGGGACACTTTCGGCAGGGCCGGTGCAGTGCACGGCGCTGTGCACACACCGGGGTCAGCTCCTACCTTTCTGCTGCAGGACATTTCGCTCCTCCTGAGCGGCGGCCTCTTCACCACTCCTCACATGGCCGGCAGTGGGCAGCCGAACTAGAGCGCCGCTGCCCGCCCTTCTGCTGCTGTGCGCAGCGTGACATCTCTCCCTCCGTCACACGCCTCCTGCCCCGCCTGCCTGCTTCATTCATAAAATGGAAGGAGCAGACAGACGAGGCAGGAGGCGCATGACGAACATTTTGCAAGCAGCTTGAGCGGCGCGATATGGCTGCGCGACCGCCCACCCACCAGCCCGCACCAAAGAGCCGCTTGTGGCTCGCGAGCCGCACTTTGCCGACCACTGGTCTAGGGGCTCACATACTTTTTCCACCTGCACTGTGAATGTTTACATGTTGTGTTCAATAAAAACATGGTAACATTGAATTATTTGTGTGTTATTAGTTCAAGCAGACTGTGATTGTCTATTGTTGTGACTTAGATGAAGATCAGATCACATTTTATGACCAATTTGTGCAGAAATCCATATCATTCCAAAGGATTTACATACTTTTTCTTGCAACTGTATATAATTATAAAGAAACCAGGAATATTAGCTTTCTAAGTATTGAAAAAACATTATTCTTTATATGGTAAGTCTATAGCCTGATAAGTGGTCAGCCTTGCTTATAGAGATCCTAGGTTCAAGTACCAGCAGAGACTATCACATTTTTTCTTCAGATATGTTTTTTCCCCCCCTCGTTTAATCCATAGTGAAAGGCTGTATCCTTACTACATTATTTATTGTTTTTATGCTTATAAAGCTAAAACATATTGCTGGTTTATTCACAGTCACAATATATGATTATAAAGTAACCAGTATGATGTATTAGTTTTCGAAGCATACAAAACACTATTCTCAATATAGTAAGGCTATATACTTTTATTATAGATTAAATAAGAGAGAGAAAAAATATCTGAAGAAAAATATGTCTCTCCCAAGATTCAAACTGGGGATCTCGATATGCAAGGCTGACCACTTTCCTCCAAGCTACAGGCTTATCACATTGAAGACTGTGGTTTTTCTATACTTAGACAGGTAACACATATTACCGGTTTCTTTATAATCATATATTGTACTTGTGAATAAAGCAGTAATATGTATATTAGCTTTATAAACATAGAAATCCACTCTTCTCATTATGGTAATGCTAGATGTAACTAGTGTATATGATATGTGCATGCAGTGACGGAACTAGAATTGACTGGGACCCACAGTAAATTTTTGAAAGGGGCCACCCCCTTGGCCCCCTCAGACCGGACTAAAAAAAACCTCTCTTCTACTGTGAACACCTCCACTCCCATGTCTATCCCTGTCAATCAAGGGGAGGGGGGAGTGTGCAGAGCACAGAGCATTACAAAAGCAGTGCTCCATGGATTCAGCCCCACCCCCTGGTGCTCCAACATGCTTAGCATACAGACAAAAGTATAATTTTAATCAGTATTCTTAACCCTACCAGACAGTATGCCTGGTTTAATAGCATTGATCATGCTGACATAGGCTCTTTAAATGAGGACCTTTCACCACTTCTGACATACTTGTTTTAATAGCGTCATGCATTCCCCATGTAATAACAATTCAGGAGCATCTACTCCTATGGCTCTATGTTGTGCCATTCCTTTATTATTTCTACTAGAAGTTATGAATGTTACCATGAATGTGAACCACAGAGGGTTGGTAACAAGTTGGAGGGGGGGGGGGGGGGTGTAACTGCATAGTCTGAAAGTGGCAGCAACTGGTTACCACCCCTCTGTACCTTTACTGCAGACTGCTAGCAATTGATTCATAACTTCTAGTAGAAATAATAAAGGAATGGAACAACATAGAGCCATAAGAATAGATGCTTTAGAATTGTTATTACACAGGGAATACAAGTAGCTATTAAAACAGGCATGTCAGGAGTGGTGACAGGTCCTCTTTAAAGGGGATTTTCAGGTCTTTAGTGGCCTATCTTCAGAAAAGGTCAACAATATCAAATCAGTGGGGGCCAACACTTGTACTGATCAGCTGTTTGGGGCAGTCACCATTATACAGTGGACAGAACAAGAAGCAGAAGACGCCATGCAAAGTGTAGTGGCTGTGCCGGGGTACTGCAGCTCAGCTCCTATTCAAGTGAATGTGAGCTGAGCTGAAGTACCCTGGCACTGGAATTTATACAGTGGACGGAGATTTCCATCCACTGTATGCTTTCCAGTGGCTGCCATAACACGCTTATTGATAGGTGTGCCAGGTGTCAGACCCCACCAATCTGGTATTAATGACCTATTCTGAAGACAGGCCATCAATATCTAAGTCCCAGAAAACTTTCTAACAATTGCAGGAAAGAAAATTAAATATAAATATTAGATATAGAGGATAGTGTTTTAAATGAAAGATCTACTTTTCGCAAAAGGAGCCAGCGATGGTTATTTAAATATATTTCTGCCTTTGGCGAACAGTTTTATTCTTATAAATTCCAAAAATTAGCTACATGGTGGTCGGCAGATGTAACATTTTCCTGTCTGTATCAAACATTATTATTTGTAAGAAAAGTGGATGGCAGTCAACCTTAATACATGGAAAAGAGATACGGAAACTATGGGGCACATTTATTAAGACCGGCGTTTTAGACGCCGATCTTAATAAACTCCTAAACTGGCAGGCCTCGATATCTTCGGCGCATCCAGCGCCAGTCTAAATGTAAGCCAGCTTCCTAGCCGTCTTACATTTAGACTTTTTCTAAGCCTAAAACAGCAGGGCCATCCCCTTCCCTGCCCACAATGTTAGACCTGGCGTGAACAGGGATAAGCCATAGATTGCGGCGCAACTAACCATTGCGCTGCAATCTGCGCCTGAAATATGCCTAATTATCCCCCACTACTTTCACACTAGCATTGTTAGAATCCGGCAGACAGTATGCAAACTTAGATCCTTTTTTTCTGGATCCGTTAGACTGATCTGGTGAAATACCGGATCCGTCACATCTGGTGTCATCCGGAATAACGGATCTGGTATTTAATTTTTTTCGAAGATCAAAAGCGAAACCAGCTCCTCCTATATCCCGTTGCATGCACAGACCGGAAAACCGGAGACGGCGACATAGCAATTGCCGGAACATTTGGTACTGGATTTGGCATTAATACATCTCTATGAAAATAATGCCGAATAGGGCAAGTGCGTATTGTTCCAGTATTTTGTCTGGTCAAATACTGCACAAGGGACGGAACGGAAGACATCCTGATACATACTGAACAGAATGCTTTCCATTAAGAATGCATTAAGACAAAACTGATACTTTTTTTCTGGTATTGAGACCCTTTACCGGATTTCAATACTGGAAAAGAATAACGCTAGTGTGAAAGTACCCTTAGGCGTATTTCAGATTAATAAATGACCCTCTACCCTGTATATATTTAGCTATTTTTAATTTGAGATATATCACATTTCACGATTCCACCATCATATTTTGACGAGCCATCCATTTTTCTAAATGCAGGCCTTCTCTAATCTAGCTAATAGAGTTCTATAAGCTGTGTTATTCAGTTGGGGCCACACATGTTTCTACATCAGCAGCCATGTTGGGACTGGAGAGATATGTAAATGGAAAGCCTACTGTACTACATAAGCGAGTGGTCTGCCCGGTGGGGTACAATGGCACCGATGGCCTTATAATAGTATACTACTAAGTTTATTATGCCTGTATATACGGCATTGGATGAGGAACCACTGATCAAAAAACTGATTTGACTTTGTGCTACCTTTAAGGGTGTTAAGTCCTGACAGTCCCGTGGTTTTCATCCTTTAACCTTTGTACAGGGATCTAGACTTCGCAGCAGGAGACAACGTGTAGTGTACAGACCAGGAAGCGGCGCTCGCAGGGAGCACCACCTCCTCATCTAACAGTTGTTCGGCTGGGCTGATGGGTGTTGGACCCCCACGATCAGATATTGATATCCATAGGATAGGTCATCAATATATGTGTAGCTGGACAACCCCTTACATGTGTCTGGATGTCAGTTTAGTCTGCATAAGAACAAAATGATGAAAGCAGAGTTGGACAGCTGAATGGTAGATCTTAACATTTACCCGTCTGATATAAAATATGGTCCCATGATCGATGACAATGGTCATGCCTAAGGTGTGTACTGTAGTCTTTCTCTATAGTAACGCAATCTGGCTAGACTACAAATGATTGCATAGAAACCATTCATCACCAAAGAAACCCAGTTAGAGTTAAGCAATGGTTTGAATATCAGTGACACAGATCATAATTCATATTTATGCATTTCTCAAAAAACTATAAATACATGATTTTGAAATGAATTTTAGTTTTACATTAGAAATTATTGCATATTCTTATTTATGCTTTTTTTTTTTTGTTTTTTTTTTCAGATGTCCTGATGTTTGAGACAGAAGATCTAGTTCTGCGGAAGAATGAAAAAAATTTCATTCTGTGCCTGCTAGAATTGGCTCGACGAGCTTCTCGCTTTGGTATGAGCGCCCCTGTGCTCATTCAGTTGGAGGAGCAAATTGAGGAGGAAATACGAGAAGAATTGGAACTGCCACCAGTGGAGATCCCGCTCCCCAAACCTCCAAGCCAAAGAGCATTAATCGACTTTAAGAATTTGGACCAAATGGTAAGTCAATGTCTTAATGTAAAAATCTGTGCCAGATTAGGAGTACAAAGTCCTGGCACACAAATCCCACAAGGCCACATATGATATTGTGATATTGTGAAAAAATAGTTATGTGCAATAAATGCTGAGGTGAATTTTGCTTTACTTGGTCATGTCATATGTAAACCAACAATACAATATGGGAAATAAAGTGCCTAATTACATGGTCATGGACATGTGTTACCTCCCCAAAGGCACCAGATACAATGATAAAGCATCAGATCCCCCTCCCCAGCAACCCCAAATAAATACCACCATGCAGGATAAAATACTTCCCAAACAGCACCAAATAAATATCACTGTGAAGCATTAAATACCACCCAGGAGTAAATAAATGCCACAGTGCAGCAGTTACCGCTGAGAGCTCATTATGTATCTGGCCAATGGCAGAATGCAGGGCTTGGGCGGCCCTCTGGGCATCAGCCCACCGGGAAATTTCCCTGTAAGGTCTATGACCAATCCGCTCCTGGCAGGGTGGTTGGATGGAAACTAGCAGTGTATAATGTGATGGAAAAATCAATCAATCCAGCAAAGGAGGCAATATGGATAATCCCAATACATTAGTAAGTACTGTATTTTTTGCCCCATAAGACGCACTTTCCCCCCTGTCCCTGCATCTTATGGGGTGAATACTAATGAACGCTTCCATTTATGGAAGCGCTCATTAGTACCGGAGGACCGGAAAGTGGTGAAGGCTCTGTACTCACCGCTTCCTGGTCCCCGTCTGTCGGCTGTGCAGTGGCTGCACACAGCGTGAGGGCGCTCTGTGACTTAACGCTGTGCACGCCGGTTCACAGCACAGCCGACAGCAAGAGGAAGAAGATCGCGGGCGGTGAGGAGTGGCATCATCCAGGAGCAGGAGAGGTAAGTGGTTTATTTATTTTGTGATCTGAGGCTGGGGGTTGCTGAATTATGGATGGAGGCTGATCACATATGGCTGGGGGATGATATAAGGCATGGGGGTCTCATCTGAGGTCTGATTGGGGGTCTTCTTTATATTGAGCTCTGATCTGAGGTCTTATTAACATTGGGGGTCTGATTGGATCTGTGAGCTGAGGTTTGATTAACATTGGGGGTCTGATTGCTGATATGATCTGAGGTCTAATGAAAAATATCTTTTTCTTATTGTCCTCCTCTAAAACCCAGGTGCGTCTTATAGGGAGAAAAATATGGTACTTTATATTAGCTTTCTCTACATGATAAATGCCTCTTACTGAAGTGAGACAACCTCTTTAAGGAAGAGGGGGCTGGATTTAGTCTGGATAAATTTTGTCTACACAGTGAGCATGGCCATTTTGTTGGAATGAATTTTCTAGTTACTAATAATATAAAATAGATTAGTTAACAGTACCAGTCAGCTATAGTATATACATAGTACCAGTCAAAGTATATATAGCTGAATAGCTAATCTGCCCAGTTACGTAGTGGTAATTTCTCCCTTCACTGCATAAGGCCTCATGCACAGGACCGTATGTATTTTGCGGTCCGCAAAAAACGGATCCGCAAAAAATACGGATGACGTCCATGTGCATTCCGTATTGTGCGGAACTGAGCAGCTGGCACATGATAGAACAGTACTAACCTTGTCCGTAATGCAGACAATAATAAGACATGTTCTATTTTTTTGCGGAACGGAAATATGGACATACAGAGACAAAATGCACACAGAGTAACTTCCGTTTTTTTTGCTGACCCATTGAAATGAATGGTTCCATATACGGTCTGCAAAAAAAAAAAAAAAAACAGACACTAATTGTGCTAATTTGCCTTTCAACAGCTTTGAAAAGCTGGGTAGCATATGGAGGTATGTTGCAGATCAAAATACATATATAGTATATACTCATGGTTGTCCTGATATTATACTTAGGATCTATGTAGTGATAAATGCCTTCAAAAAGCTAGACCAGCTGGCCGTTCAGAGTCCTGGAAAAGCTAGGTGACAGCACTAGGCAGCTGCTTTGGAGACAACAGATTTCATTGCCCTGGAACCATATTATAGATTAACATAAGAATCAGGGCAGCATTGCTAGCATTTTATATAACCAATATGTCCTCATCACCGCCCCACAGAAATTGTTACCCAGCTTTCCCAGACTGCAAAATTCCAAATTTGCCTGCATTATAGTGATAAATCCCTTCATATAGCTAGACCAGCTTGCTGTTTAGAGTCCTGGAAAAGCTAGGTGACAACACTGTGCAGCTGCATTGTTGAAAACAGGTTACATTACCATAGGAATGATGCACACAGCATGCCAGGGTGGCATTGTGTGTATTTTATATAACCAATATGCCCTCATCAATGCCCCACAGAGGTTGTTACCCAGCTTCCCCAGACAGCAGAATGCCAGATCAGCCTATTTATGAATTGGTATTGTAGACTACCTAGATGGATATGCTAAGTAGGACTTTCAGTTACAAATCCTCCAGGCTACAGCATAGCAAGACAGATTTGTCATTCAGGGTTCTGGGAAATCTGGGTAACAAATGAATGATGATAATACCTGTAAAGTGCTACAAAATATGTTGCTGCTCTATAAGTGGGTAAAAAAATAAAATAAATATGGACCTCTAATAGGGACTACTAAATAATAAGTCTACCTAAATAAATAATTTCCTTACTCCCAAATAGTGCCTGCAGTGTAGACTGCAATATACTAAATCTACCAAGATAAATCCCCCTTCTCATCTCTAAATAGTGCTATAACTAGGCAGATTTGCCTTTCAGGGTCCTGGGAAAGCTGGATTACTTATAATATGTGTATAGCTCCACAAGACTTGTAATTCAGGTCTATGTATAGTGTGAACAGCTCCACATAGCTTGTAATCCAGTTCTTCAACATTGATGGATGCGAAATTTGCCTTGACAGACAGTGAGAAATCCCTCCTGGCTATGTAGGCAAACTTAACATTCAAACCTGGGTAACACTTTCTGTTGTGCCAGTCGCCTGGTACTGTCTAGTATTACTGAACACAAATAATAAGGGGAGGTTGGATTTCCAGGTCTTTTTAAGGTGCTCTGAGTGTCTGTTGATGTGAATGCAATGTGAGCTTATGCTAGTCAGTCCCCAGCTGAAGATGGAGAGGCAGGGATACTGCAGGATATCTGTTTAATTGTTTTCTGCAGAAGTTTGCAAATGTCCATGATGAAAGGACTACAGACAAACTTTCCTGAATAGGTTATGCTTCATTTTTCTTGTTTTTCATGGTTTAGTAGCCCATTAAACAAGGCAGTGTTTATTTGACTCACATGCGGTAACAAGCTTATGGTCACTACAGTCTTTGGCAGGCAACAGGCTTATTGGTTAGTCTCAATGAGGACTAAGGCTAACTTAAAAGCAACAGAATAATTTGGTACACTGTATAATTAAGTGGTAATGGACAAATATGATGCTATCCCTTTACGAGGTACCAACTCATTCTCCCTCTAGCTTGTACTGTAACCAACTACCTGGATGTTGACAATCCGGCTATTCTCTTCTCGCAGGATGGGGTATCTGACATAAACCCTTGAGCGCACAATACTCATCCCCATCGCAGTATCTCTTCCACGCGTCACAGAATATTGCCCACAGTCTCTCACACAATGTTGCTTGCAGGCTGGCAGGTCTCTGTTACAGTCCTGTTTGTTTTAAAGGCCTCAGCCCCTTCCAGGTGGCATCTCTTTAGCCTTCAGCTTTTGCTCCAATTGCTCTGCACATACGGCTTCTATTACACTAGCTAATCTCTCAGGTGGTGTACTCCTGTTTCCAGTAGAAACCACCTCCACTACTCCTAGCAGCAATAACAGCAATAAACACTGGACCTGTTTCCAGTAGAAACCACCTCCACTACTCCTAGCAGCAATAAACACTGGACCTGTTTCCAGCAGCAGCCACCAGCTTACTCTTCCATTTCCTGCCCTGTATGGGCTCCTGGGAGGTGTAGGTCACATGAAGAGGTCAGAGATATGTGTGGGGAAAAATAGCTTTTAAGAGCTCATGCACATGACCGTATGCAATTTGCAGTCCGCAAAAAATACGGATGACGTCTGTGTGTAGTCCGTATTTTGCGGAACGGAACAGCTGGTCCCTAATAGAACAATACTGTCCTTGTCCGTAATGCAGACAATAATAGGACATGTACTATTTTTAAATAAACACAAAATAAACGGAACGGACACAGAAAGAAAATACGTTTGTGTGCATGAGACCTTAGGGTAAGAGTTGTTTGGTGGTGGCCATGAGTTCTAAGGGTTATTTGGGGACAAGACTAGATTCTCCTAGCAGCCTATACATTCTGGGCACCACCATATATTGTTTTCACTTCAAGTAACCTCACCCCTTGTATTATCTAACTGTGATAATACAATTGCTCAATAGATGGCAGCAAAAAATCAGTGTTGTTCTAAACACACATACTTCAAGTGCAGACTTTGCAATGTCCATTACATCCTACCCAAGTGTCAGTATACTCCTCCGAGAGTGTCAGTATACTGATGTCACTGTCTGCTAGTGACATCTTCATTATACATGTCCACCATTGTCTAGGCCAGTGATTGCTAACCTCCGGCACTCCAGCTGCGGTGAAACTATGACTCCCAGCATGTTCCATCCATTTCTATGGAGTTCTGAGAACAGCCAAGCAAGTGTACATCTTGGGAGTTGTAGTTTTACCACAGCTGGAGTTTTACCATCACAGGTCTATAGGGTGTCTCAACCACAGTGCTGCACCCATTTGTTATTCTCTTGCTGGTGTGTGACAGTGAAGTGCACAGATTATCACAACATGGCAGATCATTATAAATGCAAGTGCCGGGGATATATAATAGCATGCATAAACATAATAGCAATGCTGGCATGTTCTACCATCAGTCACATTGCAGTGCAGTTAGGAGGTATTGCCACTGCAACAGGGTCAAATCCAGTGGTGTAACTAGAACTGACTGCACCCCACAACAAATGGGGCTCCCCCCAGCAACCCCCTCCTCCCATGCAATCCTCACTCCTGCGTCAGTTTGATAGCTGTCTCAGACCAGGCAGCTACTCCGTCTGTTTCCTACACGTATATACTGTATGTTATGTCACAGTTGTCAATGTATAATACCATTGAGGGGGCCCTGACAATAAAATCTTTCAGTCCTCCTTCCGGACAGGCCTTTTCTCCGGCCCGTGACCCTTATGTAGTGAATAAGGCTGGAGTGGACTTCTGCCAGCACGGTGGACTTGCGGTAGTATGCTGTAGTTTTATTCCGGCTGCCTCTCGGCATGTTTGCAGTGCTGCAGCCGGACCTCCGGCCCGCGACCCTTATAGTGAATGGGGCTGGAGCGGACTTCTGCCAGCACGGTGGACTTGCGGTAGCATGCTGTAGTTTTATTCCGGCTGCCTTTCGGCATGTTTGCAGTGCTACAGCCGGACCTCCGGCCCGCGACCCTTATAGTGAATAGGGCTGGAGCGGACTTCTGCCAGCACGGTGGACTTGCGGTAGCATGGATCCGGCAGGCATATATATATAAAATGAATAAGCATAGCTATGCAGCTGTGTAATCATTATGCATATGATTTTATGAATGATGTGTTTACATGTATGCAGGCAATGTGCTTACTTACATGTAATGACAGTGGGCAAGGTGTACCTAGGTGTGCCCCACAGCAAACTTTTGAATGCACACACCAAGTGGTATTCTTTTGGGTCGGTACAATTACAGCAATCCCAAATATGTCTATTTTATCAATTCTACTATTTTTATACAACAGCACATTTCATGGAAAAAAGACAGGATAACCACAGTTTAAATGTAAATGTTATTGGTTTGTGTGTGTATCGTGCAAGTCTTTGGTGTTATCTATTTTGTCGTGGTATCAATAAGCAGCTTAAAAATGTGCAGAAACAGTGATTAGATGGGCAAGTGCCTATCTGTTCACTCCTTTTAGGGAAAAAAGCCATATTTGAATATTAAAGAGTAAGTCTGGGAGGAGGAGGGGATAACCTGCACAGATGTCCATGTTACCCCTCCCCCTGGGGTCATGTACAGTAGTTGCACAGAGAAAGGGGTATCTATATCTCTCTCCTCTTCCTAAAGCCTATCAACACGTCTTTCACTGGCTTTTCCTTTTCCTCCTCCATGCTGGCCGAAACCATAGCCAGCTGAAGGGAGGCTGTTTTATCCTGCTCCATCCCCAGCTATATAACAGCCACATATAAGAGCCAGGTGTTCTCTTAAAGTGGACAATTTAAACCTTTAGGTTTTACATTCAGATATTCTGAAGTCTGTATGTCTATCTGTATGGTGGCTTGCGGTTTAAAAACTTAGAACAAGTTCTGGTTAAAGGGGTTGTGTAGGCAATACATATTGATGACCTATTCTCAGCATAGGTCATCAATATCTGATTGGCGGGAGTCTGGATTTCTCCAATGGTTGCTAATAATGTGGTCAAAAAAAGAAAAAAAGAAGCCTACCAATACCAACTTCCCCATACTCTGGACCATTTTCCCCCAGCATTTCTTTGGTGATATAAAACATTCTCATATCGCACCCTCTTCACCAAAGATAGCCATCAAGCTTTGGAATATTATGTGAGATCCAAACTTGAGTAACCAGCAGTCTAGCTAAGAACATAATTCTTACCAAAAGAATCTTTTTATATTTGTGACAATTAACTCTAGCATGGTCACTCAATATAAACTAATGACACACAGATACTTGTGCTATTCAAGTCTTTTATTGAGCACATTGAGTAAACACCAGTAAAGGGTGTATTAGATACCCCGATGCCGCAGACGATAGTCAGATAACTAGCCGAGGACACCACTGCTACTACATTGTTAGCGATCATCTGCCAGAAAATCTGGCATTTTATTACACCCTTAAGAGAACCAGTTGATCCCACTTTAGCAGCAATCACCTCCACCAAATGCTTCCGGTAGCTATAAATAAGATTTCAAAAACATTGTGGTGGAATTTTCTATTTCTCACTGAAAATTAGTCTCAGTTAATCAATATTTCTCAGATGCCTTGATTGCACAGACCTCTTCATGCCATGCCACTGCTTCTCAGTCAGTAAGATTAAGGTCAATACTCTGACTTCCAAAACACAATTCTTTTTCAACCATTTTAGTTGCTTTACCTGAGTGCTTAGGATCATGGCCTCATTACATCTCCCAACCTCTTTTCAGCTTGAGGTCATGGACTGCTGTCCTTAAATTCCCATGTAAATTTTTTTGATACACCTTATATTTCATGGTTTCCTCAATGATTGCAAGGCATCCTGGCCCTGAGGCAGTAAAGCAGCCCCAAGCCATGATGCTTCCTCCACTGTGCCTCACAGTTGAGATTAGGTTTTGGTGTCAGTGTGCAGTGTTTGTTGTACTTTGTTGTAACCCATTTGCACCACGATCTCTCTCCATCCGGTGTACTCAACTGCCAGAATGCTCACCTGGCGCTCTGCTCTGTGGTCCCAGTAGTGTAAGCTCCCTGGCAACCTCCTGCCCCTTCAGTGGTTATCTCCATAGAATTGCTCCGCCACTCCATGCAGGCTGTGGCCTTCTCCTTCCTACTTCCTCCTGGCTTTGCCTCACTCTGTCCATAAAGCCTGTGTGCTCACTCTGGCTCTTAAAGTGCCAGTACAAACGCACCTTAGTTCTACCCGACCAATGGCTGGTTACCTTAAGGCACCTTCCCCCTGTGGGAAGGTGCCTGAGCAATAGATTCTAGTTCCCTTCAAAGGTGTGCCACTTGTTTATTCTCCCGTGTATGAACTTCTATCTGAGATTTTAACCCTCGCTACCTGACCTTGGCCTGATCTCCCAACTGACCCTGAACTGCCTCCCCTGACCCTTGGACTGAGTTTAGATTGCACAATCTCTGCCTACCCTGACCTCAGCTTGCCCCGGACTACGATTTTGCACTATTGTCTTATAAACCCTGTGGGTCAGCAGTCTGCTGAAAAGAGGCTACTCCAAGAGGCAGCATCCTGGTGGACAGCTGCAGTGGTGTCCATATTCCTGAATAGGGGGTTAAAGGGTGAAGACCAGTTGAGCCACTTAGATAACTCCCTTAGGAGTAGCCCTAAGTCAAAACTGTACAGTAGACACATCAGATCTGGATCTGCTTTTTAACAGTGTTATTTATCTTCTAAACATTGTGTCGTGCATTTGTACTACACGCCTCCACTTTCTTCTTATTTGTCTATAGAACATTTTCAAGAAGCATTGTGGCTTCCTTTGTGGTGTCCTTCCATGAACACCCTTTTTGTTCAGTGTTTTTCTAATAGCATATACATAAACAGAGTTTTTTTTGCAGTTTGTAGAGTCTTCTGTAGGTCTTTTTTACCCTTGGGTTTTTCCACCTCTCTTTGAGTGATGTTAACAGGACAGCCACTTCTAGAAAGAGAATCAATATCCCTGAATGTGTTCCTTTTGTAGATAACAACTTGTCTAACTATGCATTGGTGCTCACTGCACATCCAGTTCTTTAGCAATGTATTTGTAGTCTTTTCCAATGTCTTTCATCTCTACAACATATCTTCTTGAGTCTTCTGAAAATCGTTTGCATTGAGACATGGTTCACACTAGCCAATTTTTTTAAATGAGAATAGTAAACAGGCTTTGTGTACCTATATTTAATTGGAGTATTGGTTTTACTGGCCCTTTTCCTAGCTGAGCTCCTTAACCCCTTAGTGACCAGTCTGTTTTGGTCCTTACTGACCAAGCATTTTTCTAAATTCTTTATTTCTATTTCGCAAAAGAAACAAGATCATGGCATGCTGAATCACATACAACCGAAAATAGTAGTCGGGCCTATGCCGACTGACATCCTTCAGCATAATCCAACAATGCAAAAACAATAACAGCACACAAGTCAGTGTTCGATATGCAGCCTATGGTGACACTAAAGCACCGTCACACATCTGATAAGTACCCTATAAAATAAAAAAGGAGAAACAAAGGGCCAAAGAAGACATGGCCTCAGCATAAAAATAAAGAAAAATTCAATGAACAAGAACATGAATGGGGGGGGGGGGGGGGAGACACAGGACAGGGACACAAGGGAGGCATTAAGGGACAAAGGGCTAAGGTAGCAGGGGGGGGATAAAAGAAGTATACAGGAGTGTCCATGTGAGACTCTCAAGCCAGCAAATTCGACCAAGCATTTTTCTTCCTTTTTTTAATGGCACCATTTTGGTGTACACATAACTTTATGATGAACTTTTATTAACTCTTTCTGGGAGGAAAATGTAAAAAACAGCAATTCTGCCACTGCGTTTTTATGTTATACATTTTACGGCGTATATTTTTCGGTACAAATAACCAAATATCTTTATTCTCTGGGTCAGTACGATTACAGTGATACAAATACATGTTTTTTTTCATTTTTTTTACGTTTTACTACTTTTTTTGCAATAAAACCCCTTTTTTTTAAAGGATAAAAATGTTTTTGCATTGCAGCTTCCCAAGACCCATAACATTTTTATTTTTATTTCTATGGAGTTGTGTGAGGGCTTGATTTTTGCAGGATGACTTGTATTTTTCATTGGTATCATTTTGGAGTAAATTATGCTTTTTGATCGCTTGTTATTACTTTTTTGGTGGCAACTAAGAATAAATTAGCAATTCTGTCATTTTTTCTTTATTTTTATTTTTACGGCGTTCACCGTAGGGTATACGGTAATTTACGTGATATTCATGTAGTCCGTGTAGTTATGGACACGTAAATACCAAACATATGGGGGGGGGGGGGGGGTTTGATATTTTTTTCATTGAGAAGCATATTTTTAGTGGAAAAAAAGTGTACTTTTTATGGAATTTTTTAATTTAATAAATGTATTTTTTTTTCTCTGTATTTTTTTACCACTTATTAGTCCCACAAGGGGACTATTACAAACAGCCTTTTGATTGCTTTTAAAATGCAATGCACTATCCCTATAGTTCATTGCATTTTAATGGCAATGCTATCCTAACATTGACCAGCAGGCTGCTGGAAATTACTCAAGGCTGGTCTGGGGCCTTCATAGGCCCCAGCTAGCCTTCCTACACATCGGCACACCGCGATGTGTCCCACGGCATGTAAAGTGTTAAACAGCCCAGATCAGCACTCATGCCGGTCCGGGCTGTGGCTCTCATATGAGTGCAGCACTTAGACTGAGCTGCCGTAAAAAAGGGCGGCCCAGCCTAAGGCCCTTAGTGACCATCGTAAAAACACGTATCGGTGGTCACTATGGGATTAATTGAAATACCATATGCCAACTAACTCTTGAAGAAGTCATTAGGAAAGAGTCACTTAGCTTTTCTCCCTCCACTGTGGATGTTTATTCATTATGCTGCATAAAAGACATGACCTGTACAACTAATTGTGTCTTAGGGTACTTTCACACTTGCGTTGTGAGGATCCGGCAGGCAGTTCCGTTGCCGGAACTGCCTGCCGGATCCGGAAATCCGTATGCAAATAGATATCATTTGTAGATTGATACGGATGCGGAGCCGTCTGAAAAATGCCTTGAAATTCCAGATCCGTCTCTCCGGTGTCATCCGGAAAAACGGATCCGGTATTTATTTTTTTCACATTTTTAAAGGTCTGCGCTTGGAACACTTGGTACCGGATCTGGCATTAATACATTTCAAATGGAAATTAATGCCAGATCCGGCATTCCGGCAAGTGTTCCGGAATATTGGCTGCGGTATTTTCTCCGGCCAAATACCGTAAGAGGGACTGAACTGAAGACATCCTGATGCATACTGAACGGAATGCTTTCCATTCAGAATGCATTAGGATAAAACTGAAGCGTTTTTTTCCGGTATGGAGCGCCTGTGACGGAACTCAATACCGGAAAAGAATAACGCTAGTGTGAAAGTACCCTTACTAGTTTAATTAGATTGTGTTTGTCTATAATTGTGGCTTATATAACAGACCACAAACAAAGTAATTCCAATGGGTTAATTTACTTCACCTTGCAACTGCAGCTACTTATCACTCTGTTTTTTATATCTAGCTTATACATATTGAAGTTACCTTCTGGAATTATTGATTACCTCTGTTTATTGTAATAGGTGCAACATTTGGTAAGCAGATGTACATGTCCAGTACAGTTTGGTATGATCAAAGTCTCTGAAGGAAAATACAGGGTGGGGGAATCCAGTACTCTCATCTTTGTCCGGGTAAGTAGTTGTGAATCTAAATATACTTAAGTTTTTTTGGGTTCAGAATAAATTAGACTTAATCATTGCATAGTGAAATGCTCTGCAACTTTATAATATAAGGACATATGTCCTATATTTTTTGCGGGGCTACGGAACTGACATGCTGATGCGGACAGCACCCCAAAGGTGTACATAGCCATTTTTTGCGGACCCATTGAAACGAATGGGTCCGCATCCTATCTGCAAAAAAACGGAAAGGACATGGAGACAAACAACGTTCGTGTGCATGTAGCCTAAAGAAAACAATGTGTGAAATTATCATAATAGAATTCACCCTACAAATAAAGACTACATTATTGTGACATCAGCACAATGGATCCTGCCTATGAATAAAGAAAACACAATTGTGACATCATCACAATAGAATTCAGCCTACAAATAAAAACTAAACTATTCTGATATCATCACAATGGATTCTGCCTATTAAAAATCACAGTTGTGACATCATCATAATATTTCAGCCTACAAATAAAGACTACACTATTGTGACATCATCATAATGGATCCTACCTATAAATAAATAAAACACCATTGTGACACCATCAAAATAGAAATCAGCCTACAAGTATAGACAGCAATATAGTGACATCCTCACAATGGATCCTGCCTTTGAATAAAGACAACACTATATTGTGATGTCATCAGAATGGATTTCCAGCTAGGTACAAAAGGGACACTTATTAAGACTTGATGCGCCGGTCTTAAAGGCTATGTATACCTTCAGGTGTAATTTTTTTATGATTGCATTTTGGGATATAATAATTTTTTATTGGTCTTTATTAAAAATATTGAGCCATTCTGTCACAAACTGTTTATAAAGCAGTTTTTCTAGTAGTGTGTATGGTACTTTTTACTTTCACTTTGTGCTGTCATCTAATAAACCTTCTCTCTAAACTACTAAAAGGTCATAAATACTTATTTAAGCCACATTCTTATCAATAAGATACGGATTGAGGTAAAAGGAGTGATTATAAGGCCAGAGAGCAGAGATAAGGAGCCTGAGGAAGAAAGTGAAAATCCAGATCCTGTTACTAGATCAAATTAAGGCTGCACAAAGACAGTGGTTCAACATTTTTTAATAAAGACCAATTGAAAAAATGATTTTTAGCTCAAAATGAGTACTGTACAATGCAATAATAAAAAAAATTACCCCAAAGGTGTACATAGCCTTTAAGTCTCTCTTTAGGCACATGCCTCTACATAGGTTTGGCTCTTCCTCCGGCAGGCCACACGACTGCCTGCTGGGCTGCCTGCTTCCCCACCCATGCCACGCCGCCTTTTATTGGCACTTCAGAAAAGTGGCGTGAGCAGGAAAAATTGCAGATTTTACCATGAAAATTTACTCTGAAAAATGAAAGGTGGGATCTGAATTTTTTCTTTACACCAGTTTTGATGTCTCCCCCACTGTTTATTTCAAATATTGTATTATAATGTACCGCTCCTTTAATTCTGTATTCAGGACTTTGCAATTATAGGACTGATGCACCGAGCTAATGCAGTTGTGTGCATGATGCCAAAGATACTGATATAATATATCATGAAAATCATAGTGGATCCATCTTTTACAGATTCTGCGCAACCACGTGATGGTCAGAGTTGGAGGTGGCTGGGACACGCTGGAGCATTATTTGGATAAACATGATCCCTGTCGCTGCACATCTCTCTGTATGTAACATTACAATACATAATACTGTGTATGCTTGAGTCTTATTGAATTTTACGAAATACTGTAACTTAAAGGGCTTGTCCAGCTTTTTTTACTTTTTCAAATTTCAACCCAGCCTGCAGTACCTGTAGAAAAACCATACTCACCGGTCCCCATCTGTAAACTTTCGCATGGGCGGAGTCACATGAACTGTTACAGTCAATGAGCCGCATGGGGATACATCACCGGAGAAGCCAGTAATTGGCTGCAGTAGCGCACGTGACCTGTTCATCTGGAGGTTTACAAACAGGGACCGGAAAACCAGTGAAGGAGACAGAACAGAGCGATTGGGAGCAGGTGAGTATGTTTTTTCTCACTGGTACAGCATGCTGGGTTTCAAATTTAAAACCAAAAATGGTGGACTACCCCATTAAAGTAAATCTCCACCATGCTATTCTAAGTTTCTGAATTCTGTGCTGATTCATTGCTTAATGCATCTTTATGGTTCTTGAAGATTTATTTTGCTGATATGAATCTACAAATACTCTGCTTAGACACAGATTTAAAAGACAACGATGTACCTTAAATTACCACTAGAGGGAGCATGGGAGCTTCCGTCATATTGTTAAACATAGACGTTATTTATCAGAACTGTCTTTAGAAACAGGAACCCATATAAAACAATAAGAACTCCGCTTTCATTTCTCTAGAGCTGTTAGCTGTACTCTGGTTGCTAAGGGCAATTATAGCCTCCCTATTAATTTTGATAAACTAGACCAAAGGCGGACTGAGAACTTAATGTGGTCTTGGGAAAAAACTAAAAGTGGCCCCATGTTGTAGGTGGGTCAAAATTGACAGAAAGCGAAGCAACAGAAGTAGGCGGGGACAGTAATACCGTAGTTCAGAACAAAATACCGCCCCGCAGCACTAGATACCACAGTGCAGCACAAAATACCGCCCAGCAGAACCAAATACCACAGTGCATCGCAATATCCTGCCTCCCATGTCACACTATGAAACTGTATCATCATTCTGAGGACGGCAATACAGTTAAAATCAGGAGGGCACCTGCGGCCACCGGCCAGGTACATAAGTGGCTGATGCTCCAACATTAATTAAGGATAAAAGCATCAGTGGCCAGACCTGGCTGGCAGCCAAGAGGAGGGCTTGGGTGGTGTTCTGGGCATCGGGCCACCAGGAAATTTCCCTGTGAGCAGGACTGGTTGCCACCACTTGCAGGGCTGTCTAGGACGGTGAGGTGAGGGGGCATGGCCTCAATACACTGCCCTACAATAGATAGTAATGATGTGATCCTGCCTATGATATGCCATCATGGCTGAGCAGTCTGACAGGAAAACTCACCAATATGTAGTATATGCAAGTGCCAGAGCTTAGTGCAGTAATGGCTAACCTCCAGGCACTCCAGCTGTGGTAAAACTACGACTCCCAGCATGTTCCATTCATTTCTATGGAGTTCTGAGAACAGCCAAGCAAATGTGCATCTTGGGAGTTGTAGTTTTACCACAGCTGGAGTGCCGGAGGTTAGCCATGACAGGTGTAGTGTATATTGAGGCCTCATTCCCTCAGCCCTCTAGACAGCTCTGTAAGTGGAGGAAACCAGTCCTGCTCACATTCTAGGATAGGTTGCTGGCAGCCATTTTAAATCAGTTCTAGTAAACCGCTTTAAAAATAAGACACTTATGGCATTATTTGCAAAGTATGATTGTATCGTATAATGCTGTCTACAGTTTAGCATCGGTCACTCAGTCCCCTTGGTACTACTAGTAGTGTTCATAGTTGTCAACATTCTTGCCAAATATGAGCTATCCCAGCCCAAAAATTGGGTGGGTCTTATATAAAGTGGAAGTGGGCATTCACGGGAAGAGTTAGGAATTTATGGTGGCACAGCTTAAATGGCCTAAATTTGAAAAATTTGAGTACTATGGGCTGGTCCAGGCGTTGTGAACATAATATGTGTAATAAAGGAAGTCCCATCGAGCGCTTGTTATCTTCAATTCATCTGCTTTTTATTTCATAAATACATCAATAATGGACGCGTTTCGGCCCGTCCAGCCTTCCTCAGCTTGCATTGCTATACAAATTCACAAACTTAAATCACGAATTGCCCCGCCACGTGTGGTGATGTCAGACGCCCAAGAAGGGGGCTGTAATTTTACGCATGTCAATCAGAACTCAAATGACATCACATGGTTTATGAATGTTACACATAAAAACAAAACATGTAATTGCCAATTTAAACATTAATACTGATACCGCTCAATTGCAGCGAGTCATCTTTGATTTGCTGTCTGGAAAAGAAGAAGCGATTGATATAAATCCTATACCAACATGATATTACACCAAGTGCATGATTTCATACTCCCTATTCAGTCCTCTGGGCTGCAGTGTGCCCAGAGTATGAATCCAATAAGCTTTCCTACGTAGTAATTGATTTTTTATATCACCTGGGTCTTTTCACTTTTTCTAATACCTGGAATCTCAATTGAGAATTCGAATGTTAAAACTTGTGAAAATGAGCTGGTAAAGGTAATAGCAGGTTACCTGTGCGAATGTTGGACTTGTGCTTGAAATTGCGATCTTTTACTGGTTGCATGGTTCCCCAATATGAGCCAAACCACAAGGGCACTTAATCAAATAGATAACATTGATGGAGTCACAGGTAAAAAAGCCTTCAATTTTAAAGGCCTTACCTGTGTGTGGATGGTAAAAGCATTCTCCCTTGATGACGTGGGAACACTGCACACAATGCAAGCAAGGATAGGTACCATTCCTTAGACTGCCAATTGTCCTCAGACTGGAAGTTGTTTTCAGCGTACCGATGTCAGCCTGGACTAGCTGATCACGATAATTGATGTCACGCTTATTGCAGATTAAGGGGGTATTTCTAAACTCCAGTGTCTGTGGGTACGCCTTCCCGAATAATGACCATATGCAAATTAATCTGAGATGAGTCCTGTATGTGAGATGAGTCAGGGACAGGACTCATCTCAGGGTAATTTGCATATGTATCAAATCATTTTTTTTTTACATAATAAAAGCACACAGAGCTATGGGGACTGGGTACTGCAGATGTGCTGGCGGCCATCTAGCAACCCATGTCCTCAGCTCTATACCCAAAATCCAGGTGACAGGTTCCCTTTAAATTGGCATTTACATGTGATGTGTAACATTGATATACAATGTGATGTCATTTGAGTACTGATTGACATGCGTAAAATCACCACCCCCTTCTTGGGCGTCTGACGTCACCACACGTGACGGGGCAATTTGTGATTTAAGTTTGCAAATTTGTATACCAATGCAAGCTGATGAAGGCTGGATGGGCCGAAACACGCGCATTAATGATGTATTTATGAAATAAAAAGCAGATGAATTGAAGATAACAAGCGCTCGATGGGACTTCCTTTATTACACAGTGGATTTTCTCCTTCCCGTGCAGGCGCGCATCGGGTCCAGGTGCCGACTCTCTCCTTGAACTGTGAACATAATATGGACACTAACATGTGGATGTATATCAGCCATGTGAAACCAGCATCAATCTCAGTTTAAAGGCTATGTACACCTTTGGGGGCATTTTTTTTAAATGATTGCACTTATTTTGAGCTACTGTAAAAAGAATTTTTTCAGTTGGTCTTTATTAACAATATGGAATCCTATTTTGTGTACAGAGCTGCCTGTTTATGTATTTTCCGTCATCTGAGGAGCAGACAGACTCCTTATCTCTGCTCTCTGACATTATAAGCCAGGGATGCTCAACCTGCGGCCCTCCAGCAGTTGCAAAACTACAACTCCCAGCATGCCTGGACAGCTTACAGCTATCAGCCTACAGCAGGGCATGGTGGAAGTTGTAGTTTTAAAACAGCTGGAGGGCCGCAGGTTGAGCATCCCTGTTATAAGCACTCATTATGGCTCAGTTCTTATCTTACTGATAAGAATGTGGCTTAAGTAAGTGTTTATGACCTTTTAGTAGTTTAGAGATTAGGGTTATTAGATGACCAGCACAAAGTGAAAGTACCAGTCACACAGAAAAACAGTTAAAGGGGTTGTGTCACTTCAGCAAGTGGCATTTATTATGTAGAGAAAGTCAATACAAGCCACTTATTAATGTATTGTGATTATCTAAATTGCTTCCCTTACTGGCTAGATTCCTTTTTCAATTGCATTATACACTGCTTGTTTCCATGGTTGTGACCACCCTGCAATCCATCAGCAGTGGCCGTGCTTGCGCAATATAGAAAAAAGCGCCAGCCTATGTGAGTTCTCACGGTCCCGGCCACCAGACAGGTCGGCACTTTTTCCTATAGTGTGCAAGCACGGCCACTGCTGATGGAGGGTGGTCGTATCCATGGTAATAAACAATGTATAATGTGATGGAAAAATGAATCAAATCAGCAAAGGAGGCAATATGGATAATAACAATACCTTAGTAAGTGTCTTGTATTAACTTTCTCTACATGATAGATGCCAATTTCTAAAGTAGGACAACCCCTTTAACCCTTTGTGAAATGATGGCTCAATATTTTTAATAAAGGCCAATTGAAAATATGATTTTTAGCCATAAATAAGTTAAATGCAATCACCAAAAAATTGCCTCCAAAAGGTGTACATAGCCTTTAACTCTAAATATATGAAAGGGCTCCAACGCATTTTTAGCCCTGGAGATTTTGATACTTGCCTGCTTACCAATGTAGCTGTCCAGAAACTGAGCTGGAGGTTGCAATCCCCAGTTCTAAATGTCAGAGATCTAATTTATTCACCTATAAAACACAGATTGATGGTTTAATTTGAAATAACATGATTTATTATGCCAGCCCCCGTGGCCTTGTCATATTAAAATATGATTTTCATTTACCATTCAGGAAAGCTGTGCACTTTCCCTTCAAATGACAAAACTACTAAGGTGGCACCTCTTATGTATGTGATACTTTGTTTTTATTTTATAAAAAAAAAAGTTTAAAAAAAGGAGCTTGCATATAGACACCCAGCAATTACCTGTCAGAGGCTTTGAAAATCAATTACTTGAGCTAGGTCATTGTTGTGCAGCTGTTATGACAGTGTGACAGGTTGCTTCACTGAGCTCATCTCACCGCTCTCCAGCATCAGTCACCTGAAATGCCTCGTTTCATGTGCACACCACTGCTGTCATTCATGGCTTACTTGGAACGCTGCCAACAGCGGGCTCTATTCTGCTAGAGAAGGTATGAGAGACAACCAAGTCTTGGCATGGTCCATTACCTCTTTACTGTAATGTCACTTGTCCCTGATACTTGTGACATTATGTCTGCAGCATTCTATTCTTGGCTTCTTGTGAGACATTAACTGCCTCTTCCCCACTCAGGCTTATGCTAGGCTTCATACAGTAGAAAATTACTAATTTATCCTTCATATAGCAGGACTTATTGTAGGCAGAAATTAAAGGTGTTGGTCACGTTCTGGATACTGTTACCAATGTGTATGTAAGATGACTATATGACACTTAGTAATATAGCCTATTCTGTATGGTTTGCTATATTTCATGAGCTATGCCCCATTGTTAGGCAATTTTTGGTGCTGTCCACATAGAAATCCTGTCCATAAGATAGCTGCTGATGGAGGGTCATGTGACCAGGCAGATCACCTCCATGTGATGTCTCCTCCATTCAAATACACGGCATCTGCACTATTAGGCATTGAAAGCATTTGTAGTGTGTTCGCATGGAGAAGACTGAGTGGTGTCTGGTCACATGAGCCTCCATCAGCAGCCATCTTAAAGGGGTTTTATGGGCTTTTACTATTGTATTGATGACCTATCCTTAGGATAGGTCATCATTATCAGATTGGCAGGGGTCCAACACCCAGCACACCCGCCGGCCAGCTGTACGAGGAGACGGAGCACGCAGTGCACACGTATCATCTCCCGTCTCTCTTCCTGTTCACTGCTGCTGTCTATGGCAAAAACATACACCGCAGCAGCGGACAGGAAGAGAGAAGGGATACGGCACGTGCGCACTGTGCGCGCCATCTACTCATACAGCTGATCTGCGATCCGATAATGATGACCTATCCTAAGGATAGGACATGAATGGTAAAAACCTGGGCATCCCCTTTAAGGACAGGACCTCTATGTGGACAGCACGGAAGATTTTCCCAACAAGGGGAAGTGGCTTTTGAAATATAGCAAACAACACAGAATATCAACAAAGGCTACATTAACAATTGCCATTTAGTCATCTTACTTACACATTAGTCACAAGTAGCCAGAACGTGGTCAACCCCTTTAAGAAAGAAAATGGATTTCAAATTCACACCACACAAATTATATTAAAGAAACTGTGAAAAAGACTTGCCCAGCTTCAGGCTGTACTGACTGATTTGCTTACCTGCAATAAACATCCCAACATCACAATGAGAAATCCTAAAATTTTAAAACAAACTATTTTTTGTGATTTTTTTTTAAAATACAGTGGGGTGATTTTTCTAAGCTAACTGCATCAGTATCCTGGTCTAAGTGGCAGACAAGGTTTGCACCACAATTTATATGTGTTTTAGATATTGTTTGTGCTCCATTCAACAAGGGTGTGACTTAGGCCGTGTTCACATTGTCACAGTGGTCATGGAAGGAGGAGTTTTCAGAGATGCAGGTACAGAAGACAGATACAGTAGACATTTTCATAGGTAGATAGTATCTAGAGAAATGTGAATGTCCATAGTTGTTACTGATGTTTTAGCAAATTGAGAGACCAAATGATATACTATGTTCTACATAGGCATCTGAGAAATGATACAGTATTTACTTTAAGGATATTTTTACACATATTAACGAGATTATTTTGGTACATTTCTTACTACAGCTCACAAACAAGTTTCTAAATCTGGCAATCAACAGAAGTCAATAAACCCAACTCATGAAGTAAAGGCTCGCTTAACACCTAGATCAGATAATCCCAATAAAACTGAAACAACATTGATAGTGAGCAGATGTCAGAGTCCATTGCCCCCAGTGGACTGGAAGACCTACACATCTAACAGCAACAGAACGTATTCCTTATCATCCAATTCCCCCGAAAGTACAGACAAGAGTGCTATGTATAGAACCCCTCATGGGCAGTCTGATCTCAAAAGGAGCTTTGTTTTCAGGTTGGTGACACTCTGCTTGAATATTCTTATGTGCTAGATTTTTCAATTCACTGCATGCTAGGTGTTTTGGGTGGTTGTACAGCACTGAATGTTTTAGGTCATCATTAATCTCTGGGACCATGGGACCAAGACACATGCCTTCAGCTGCCAATTGCACATATAACAGGCCAGCCAGTGTCATAGGTACAGATCTGCTGACAGATGCCCTTTAAAATCATTGTTTTTCTGCAGCCTTGTATAAAAAGAGGATGTGCTGCCGACAATATTCAAACTTTATGGGGCAAATGATCCAACTAATGAGCATTTGTCCCCATACAATACAATGATTGCTCCATTTAAATATACTACATCATCATTGATCCACATGCTATATCATTTACAGGCAGACTATCGGCCTATGCAAATGGACCCTTACATAAATATTGTTTGGACACATTGAATTCTAAGTTGTGATTAACGTGGTTGAGGCTTTTTTTTAATTTATGTATCTATCTTAATCATTTTTACTTAATGGCCAGTTAGTCTGAAAATAAAATAAAAGCAAGGGTAGTTCCAAAATTTTACATTGTATTTATCGACTAATCTTCTGAGGAATGTAATTTCTCATTTCTTAACAGAGGGCATGAAAGACCAGCTACTCCATCCAGAAGACAACTGTTCATGGAAGACTGTCAAACTAGCCAGCAATCCCACTTTTCACAATCCAGCCACGATAGGCATATTTCCTCCACATCTTCTACAGGATCCCACTTCGCTGGAAGTGAAGATGGTAACTCATATTCTTCAGATGTTTTTATTGAGAATTACAGAGGAAGACGGGGAAAGAGCCCTGCACCTGGTATTAAAGAGTCAATGATAAAAGATGCGCACCAAACTCACATACACAATGCTTATGTGAAAGCACAAACAGTAACTGAAAGAGACAATATTCAACAGGAATCAAGACCTAAAACTCCGTCTCGATTAAGACCACCTAGCCCTTCCAAGTATTTGCTGTACAATCAGCAGAGCAAAATGTCTGAATACCAGCCAAAGAACACTTTAGACATAACAACGCGAACATGTTCTCCAACCAAACAGCTTAGCACACGTTCTTTATCTCCAACTAAACAGCTTAGCATACGTTCTTCTTCTCCATCAAAACAACTTGGTACACGTTCTTCATCTCCAACTAGACAGATTAGTATACGACCTTCATCTCCAACTAAACAACAAAGCATTCGATCTTCTTCTCCAACTAAACAATTTAGCCAGGCAATAAAACAAGAATCTAATGGTGTCAAACCCATGTCAACTTTTACTAGGCCTTATACTCCTAGTAGGGCTTACCATGATCCCAACACTCCTCACAATAAGCTTATACCAACAAGAAGTGTTCCTGTTCATACTGAGCAAAACAATAATGTAAGAAGTGGTAGAAGTACTCCAACAATCCCGCTTAACAGAAATGGTACGGCCATAAAGGAGAATAGTTTTGCTATGAAAATGCAGTACAAGCATGCTAGTTTTCTGGAAGACTCCATTTTGTCAGATAATGTGGAAGCTGGTTATACATATAAACCTTTGCCAATTGGTCCAGATCAAGAGAAGGAATTGTATCAGAGTCTGGAAGATGAAATCCTGTCAAACATTAAAGTTATGGAGGGAGATTCTGATGAAAATAGCAACCATGAAAACAGACGCAATGATTTTACACCTAGCATTGCAAGTGATGTTGCTGTTCATGACTTTGACATGAAAAGGAAATCAGTATCTGCTTTGTCCTCAGCTCGAAACACATTAAAGACTCCTGATGGTGAGGTAGAAATACCCAGAAGTGGCGTATATATAAACACGAAATGGCCATCAGGAGGAGGAAGCTATGATGATGTCATCACAGAACTGACAAAGGGTCCTGTCAAACTCAATAGAGTGGATGTGGAAAACTGGATCTCAAAAATACATCCAAAAGTTGGAGCAGGGCGGGATGCAAAAGAAAAAGATACACCTCTACAGCCGCCGGAATCACAAGAAAAGAGTGAAATAACATCAGAAATACAGATCATTCATAAGAAATTATCTTCTGTTGAAATCAATAGTAACAAAATGAAACAGCTGCCATCTCAAAGACTGAGACAGCAGGCACTGGAAGCCAAAAAGAAAACAGAGGACAATCAAGATTCATTGGTTTCAAGTTCTAATAAGGAAGATGCTCGAGAACAATCCAAGTTACCACAATCATCTAAGCCAAAAAAAGCTTTGAAAAAACCAGAGCGAGTACCATCAATTTATAAACTGAAACTAAAGCCAAAAATACGTCCCCGAAAAGATAACAGACCTGAAAAGAAGCCATCCAAAATCCCAACACCAGTGTCTTATCGGCTAGGACAAAGCAAAGCAAAAAACACAAAAAAACATGCTGCAAAACCTTCTGGCATCCGAAGTCGGAAGGAGTCACAGAGTACAGCTGTTAGTACAGGAGACTTGGATACTGATGAAGGGACATGGTCTTCAGAACTTTCCTTTTCCTTGGAAGCTTCTAATCCTCAGAACAAAGAACAATGTGATACAGATAACATAAGGTCTGAAGAAAAACAAGAAGAACATGACAGAGGGAAAGAAGAAGATGAAGAGGAAACATGGGTTTAAGTATTTCAAAAGTGATTTATTTTTTTAAAGTGTGGAAATTAGCTTTGTTCTATAGCCAAATAATTAAAATCATCTTAGGTTGTCAATGTTATAAACTACTGATATTTACGAAGGTCGAATGGAGGGCCAAGTGGAATAAAATTTCCATATTAATTTTTTATTGGTACGAAAATTATTTTATTTGACTTTTTTTTATACTTATGTTCATTCTTATCTATTTATTTAAAAATGGAACACTCCTGCCAAAACGGATGCAATCTGAGAGAAGTAGTGCAGTAGGATTGAAATAGTGTTTCAGTTTCTGTGGAGTGTTTCATTTCCCAAATGATGTGCAGATTTTGTCTCCAAGAAAATGGTGATACTTTATTTATACATAATCATTATGATTTGCAGTATTATTGCATATATAAAACAATAGATAGCGGCTGCTGATCACTGGAAAAGCAGGTCTTAAAGAGTTTCTTTTTTGGATTCTAGATATTGGTGACCTATGAATAGGGGCTTAGCTGCAGTAACCTGGCATGGCCAATACACAGTGGATGGAGCCTTCTTCTTTCTGGCTCAGTCCATTGTGTTACTTCTGGTGTCTGCAGCTGCTGAGAAGAGCTGATTGGATCCCTACCGACCTGATAACCTATTATGAGAATAGATAATTTCTACCTGGTAAAACACCCAAAAAATTCTCACAACAGAGTCCTTCCAATATTTTTTTTGTATACATGGCAACGTAGCAAAAAAAGAGGGGGCAGTGTGTTGTCCCTGGTGCCAAGTTGTTTATAAGTGATGTTAATTTCCATCATTTTTATTATAGTTTTAAATCATTAAGGTTTTCCTCATTCTGCTTAATTAGTCCATATCATATAACCTGCTAAATAGTCTATTGTCACAAAACATGAGATTAAAAAAAGCAAAAAAAAAAAAAAATGAAAAAAAACCCCCACATCTTCACATCTCTGTAACAATATATTTGCATCCTGAAAGGCTCTGCACAAAATATTTGCATCCTGCATGGCAATGGTACATCTGAATTTTCTCTGGCAATAAGGAATGTGATTTAGGTGTGAATTTTATACTGCTATTATTGAATACAACCATGACCTGTATTATATAAATGAATTTCTGTCTAAAATAAGATTATATAATTTTGCTTTGCTCCAAGCGAATTTTTTAAAACGCCAAAATAAAATCAACTGTAAATCAAATATATGTACTTTTTTAGTTTTTTTATTGAAAATAATGTAAATGTAACATAGTAGTGCTACAATTAAATGTGGTATATTGTAGGACAGGCACCCTCAAGCTGCGGCCCTCCTACTGTTGCAAAACTACAACTCCGAGCATCCCCCAACAGCCTACAGGTATCAGCCTACAGAAGGCATTGTGGGAGTTGTAGTTTTAAAACAGCTGGAGGGCCGCAGTTTGAGGATGCCTGTTGTAGGATATGGTGCAGTGCATGTTCCATTCCCATGCAAAGAAAAAAACGTGTGCGTGAGAGCATGCTGCACATTTTAAAATCCACAGTATGCTCTTTTCTATTTATCCATTTGCTCCTTCATTCACCTGAGAGGCAAATGAGTTTTCTGCCCTAGCCTTGTCAGTTACTGACTATCTAATATTTATTTATCATCTTGCTGGGTGCAAACAGGACTGATGACTAGGGCAGCTCTGGTGACTTTTCCACTTCCATGTTCAGGAGCAGGTTCTTTTACACATAACTCTAACCTGTGAAGGTGGACAATCTGTGTGCCTCGTCTTTCTTCGGTGATCTCGTAGATGTCAGGATGTGGGATGGCAATGACAAAGTTTGGTTCTCTTTCCCACTGTCTAGTTTGCTGGATAGATGATTGTTCTTCAAGATGACCTTTCACCACTCCTGAGATGCCTGTTTTAATAGCTTCATGCATTCCCTGTGGAATAACAATTCTGAAACATCTATTCTTATGTCAGTATGTTGTGCCATTCCTTTATTATTTCTACTAGAAGTTATGAATGAATTGCTAGCAGTCTGCAGTAAGGGCACAGAGGGGAGGTAACCAGTTGCGGGGCGTCCCTGCACAGTCTCACTCTACCCATTCAGTGCTGCTATTGTCAGACTGTGCAGAGACACCCCCCTCACCAACTGGTTACCACCCCTCTGTACCCTTACTGCAGACTGCTAGCAATTCATTCATAACTTTTAGTTGACATAGTAAAGGAATCGCACAACATAGAGTCACGAGAAAAGATGCTTAAGAATCGTTATTACACGGGGAATGCATGAAGCTGTTAAAACAGGCATGTCAGGAGTGGAGAAAGGTCCTCTTTAAGTTGCACTTGCTCTCTGGTGATATGTTTGGCTCTGGGCAATTTGGTTGTATTCTTTCCTTTTGTTTTTGATGGACTTTTATCTTCTGCTCTCAACAATTTATCAGTATTTTCCATATGCCTTTCATATTCTTTTATCCATTCAGTTCATGTTAGTGGGTTTATGACACCTGTCTCGGCTACATCTAGAGCAATGTCAGCAGAAAATGTTAATTGATGGCCAAACATCAAGTAGTATGATATACAGTATAGCTAGTAGAAAAATGGATGGTATTATTATAGAGGTAGACCAGGTCAAGTAGCAAAATCAGCCAGTCGACTCTTTTGCGAGGTGATACAGTTTTCAACATGTTAATGAGTGTCTGGGTAATTTTTGCACACAGTCCATTATCTTGCAGGTGATAGGCAGTAGGACTCATCTTTTGGCAACTATCCATTGGGCATAGTTCTTGGAAGAGTTGATATTCAAATAAAGAACCTTGGTCAGTTAGGATCTTGTCTGGCCACCCATAGGGCAGAACAAAACATTTACATAAGGTTGCTGCAGTGGTTCTTCTAGTCAGGTCTCTGATGAATATGGCAATAACAAATGTTGTGTAATGGTCTATGATGGTCATAGCATAAATATACCTGGACTGACTTTTGGTCTCAGCACAAGTTGGACATTCACGATACCAGGTTTCAATGTCTTGCCACATTCCAATTCAGTGGAATTGTCACCAAATGCTAGCTTCAGTTTTCTGAGCGCCGTAGTATCCTGATCTGTTGTTCTAGGACCAGGTTAGCATCTCAGAGTGCTACCACAAACTGGCATAGGCATTCACTCGTAATAGGATCTAAGGTTCCTCAGAGTAGTAAGCTTAGCTAAATGAAGAACTGTTTACCTGTCACCAGACTGGTCAATTCTGGATTTGCCTTACCTCTATGGAATCTTTCAGGTATTGTTACACTTGTAAAGACTAAAAGAAGAAGAGAGTTCTCCTAAGACAGGGTGTAGTGCTTCTAGCATCTCCTTGTAGCAGTTTCTCAGGACATTCATTCCAAGTAGTACTGGAAGAGTGTTGTCATCTCAGAGTTGCACTAAAATGATGGATGACAGCTCTAAGGCTGTCTTGTAGTGACAATGCAAAATCTCTGAATTACTCACTGGGCTGTTGTTTCTAAGAACCACATTTTGAGTTATGATGAGAGTTTCAAATATATCTCAAATATAGTATGCAAGTCTTTCAAGGATCTGCTGCTTTACAGTCTTTTTCTCTGACCATGGGCCGGTTTTGACTTCCCTTAGTGCAGGACCTCCTAGTAGGCCAACAAGTATTTCCAATTTTTGGTCAGTGGATATGAGTTATCGTTTGAAGGTGGCAAGCATTTTCTCCCAAAAGTCTCTTAATGTATGGGATTCTCACGTGTGGCATGGGAGCCATGGTGCCAAAAATAGTATGGCATGGTTAGTGGCATCTTGCAATGTGATACAGCTACGAGTGGATGCAGCTGGATTGGGTGCTATTTCTGTTGTCAGACATGTTTGTGATGTGCTCTCCCAATTACACAGTTTTAACACATTATCGGCTGGTACACGTCCTTAGATGTGGTTCAATTCATTCATAGCAAGTGGGGTGAGTGACAACACCCACGGTAAAGTTCTTCAACACAGTGTGACCAGCACTCCACAAAACGGACACTTACAGCTGAATAAAGTCTTTGTAGGGACCACAACGTGGTTTAACACTTTGGCCAGCTTGTACAACACAGAGGATATGATCCTGTTTGTGAAGGCTTATAAGGGTTGCAACAGTCTACTTGCAAGTGAGTGAAGGATGGGAGTAATAGCTATGGTTCTGGGGGGGGGGGGGGGTGGTACCACTCATGGATCATGGTGGTGATAACCACTCTTGCACCGCCTAGGGCAGTGCGGTGACTGAAGAGTGCGCGTTTTCTTCCATTAGGGCCCACCTTATTATTGGCGCTCCTTTCTGGTGTTGATTGGGGAGACCTCTATATTGGATTTTTTGCTGGGAGTAAGGCAGTACTGATTAATGATGGAGACAATGATCAGGCCTGTTGTTTGTAAAAAATCAAGTCTCTCTTTACTTAGATGAGAATAGGGATTTTAGTACAAATAGCAGTAAAAGGAGCAGTTCCACAGTATGTCACAGTCCCATATTTCCTCAATAGCAGTGTAAGGATTCGCATAAAACTTTGTTCTAATACTGTACGGAGCCTGATGCTGGAGGCCTAGAGACTGGAGAAATGCATATCATGCAGGTGAGATGAGCGCTCTGACGGGGACCGGAATTAAGTACAGTGAAAATGGTGGGCCCCGTTACATGAAGACTGTGGGCAGTCAGGGACACTACAAGGCGCTGTGGGAGGCACTACTGGGGCAGTGGGTGACACTACTGGTGGCAGTGGGGGACACTAATAGGGGCTGTGGGAGGCAGTAATGGGGGCAGTGGGCAACACTACTGGGGACAGAGGGGGACACTACTTGGGACATTACTGGGGCCATTACTGGAGGCAGTGGGGGACACTACTAGGGGCTGTGGGGGGCACTACTGGGGATATTACTGAGGGCAGTGGGGGACACTACTAGGGGACAGAGATAGACATTACTGGGCGATCAGGGACCAGGGGTGTGACAACTGCGGACACAGAGGGTGCGACTGGGCACCCCGTGAGGGAGGGGGCCCGATTTAAAGTTTGCCATGGGGCTCATAGCTCTCTAGGTATGCCACTGGTAACTGCATATCTATCTATATATCCAACAAGTTTTGTTTTATGATGCTATATATAGAATTTACTTAACCACCTCCCGTCCGCCCGTTGACTATAAATGTCCGGCAGGTGGTTCTCTATCTCTGAATGGACGTTTCTGAACGTCCATTCAGAGATCGCAGCTGTGCGCTAATCGGGCAGCTGCAGATCGGGTTGCCCGCTGTCAGTGACAGCAGGGCAACCCTTAGAGAAGGCAGGGACAGTTCCCAGGTGTCCCTGCCTTCTAGATCGCTGTATACACAGCACTCACCGAGTGCTGTGTATACAGAGCAGGAAGCACTATGCTTTTCCTGTTCCGGTGGTCATGTGACTGCCGGGGCTGGGAGAGTGCAGGAGCTGTCGGGTCTTTCACAGACCTCAATCAGCCCTCCACTGAGGCTGTACAGCCTCTCTGGGGGGTGTATTCCCCCTGTAACTGGGGCTACTATGTCAGCCACAGTTACAGGAGAAATCAATAGTAAAAAAAAAAAAAAAAAAGTGAAGTTAAATGTCCCCAAGAGGTCTTGTATGACCTTATGGGGGACACAAAGTGTAAAATAAAAAAATAAAAAAAGGTTTCATATGTAAAAATAAAAAAAATCCCCAAGTAAGGAATAATAAAAAAATAAATTAAAAATAGATTTTTTTAAAATAAAATAGACATATTTGGTATTGCCGCGTCCGTGACGGTCGGCTCTATACATATATCACATGTCCGATAAACACCATAAAAAAAACTGTAAAAAAAAGCAATTTTTGTCACCTTACATCACAAAAAGTGCAACACCAAGTGATCAAAAAGGCGTATGTCCCACAAAATGGTACCAATAAAACAGTCACCTCATCCCGCAAAAAATTAGCTCCTACATAAGAAAATCGCTCAAAAAATAAAAAAAACTAGCTCTCAGAACATGGACACATTAAAACATCATTTTTTTGTTTCAAAAATGCTATTATTGTGTTAAAGTGAGATAAATAAAAAAAAAGTATACATATTAGGTATTGCCGCGTCCGTAACAACCAGCTCTATAAAAATATCACATGATCTAACCCCTCGGGTGAACATCATAAAAAATTCAAAATAAAAACGGTCAAAAAAAAGCAATTTTTGTCACCTTACATCACAAAAAGTGCAACACCAAGTGAAAAAAAAGGCGTATGTTTCACAAAATGGTACCATTACAACTGTCACCTCATCCCGCAAAAAATGAGCCCCAACATAAGAAAATAATAAAAAAACAAAACAAAAAAACTATAGCTCTCGGAACATGGACACATTAAAACATAATTTTTTTTGTTTCAAAAATGCTATTATTACGTAAAACTTAAATAAATAAGAAAAAATATACATATATTAGGTAATCGCCACGTCCGTAACAATCTGCTCTATAAAAATGTCACATGACCTAACCCCTCAGATGAATGCTATAAAAATAAATAAATAAATAAAAACAACCAATTTTCTGGTCACCTTGCCCCATAAAGTGTTATAATGAATGATCAAAAAATCATATGTACCCAAAAATAGTACCAATAAAACTGGCACCTTTTCCCCTAGTTTCCAAAATGGGGTCACTTTTTGGGAGTTTCTACTGTAAGGGTGAATCAGGGGTGCTTCAAACGACATGGCATCTAAAAACCAGTTCAGCAAAATCTGCCTTCCAAAAACCATGTGGCACTGCTTTTCTTCTGCGCCCTGCCGTGTGCCCTTACATCAGTTTTATGGCCACATGTGGAGTGTTTCTGTAAACCGCAGAATCAGGGTAATAAATATTGAGTTTTGTTTGGATGTTAACCCCCGATGTGTTAAAGAAAAAAATGGATTAAAATGGAAAAATCGGCAAAAAATGTGAAATTAAAAAATTTGATCTCCATGTTCCTTTAATTCTCGTGGAACACCTAAAGGGTTAACAAAGTTTGTAAAATCAGTTTTAAGTAACTTGAGGGGTGTAGTTTCTACAATGGGGTCATTTATGGGGGTATCCACTATGTAAGCTCTACAAAGTGATTTCAGATGTGAACTGGTCCTTAATAAGTGGGTTTTGGCAATTTTCTTAAAAAGTTTAAGAATTGCTTCTAAAATTCTAAGCCTTCTAACGTCCTAAAAAATCAAAATGACATTTTCAAAATGATGCCAACATAAAGTAGACATATGGGGACATTCCGTTGCCGGAAGTGCCCGCCGGATCCGTAACACCGCAAGTGAACTGAAAGCATTTGAAGACTGATCAGTCTTCAAATGCGTTCAGTGTTACTATGGCAGCCAGGACGCTATCAAAGTCCTGGTTGCCATAGTAGTAGTGGGGAGCGGGAGAGCAGTATACTTACCGCCCGATCCATGCGATCACGTCATCCATGCGCGCGGGGTGCCCTGACGTCACTCTGAAGCGCCCCGGGAGCCGCACGGACGGTAAGTATACTGCTCCCCACTACATTTTACCATGGCAAACAGGACTTTAGCGTCCTGGCAGCCATGGTAACCATTCAGAAAAAGCTAAACGTCGGATCCGGCAATGCGCCGAAACGACGTTTAGCTTAAGGCCGGATCCGGATTAATGCCTTTCAATGGGCATTAATTCCGGATCCGGCCTTGCGGCAAGTGTTCAGGATTTTTGGCCGGAGCAAAAAGCGCAGCATGCTGCGGTATTTTCTCCGGCCAAAAAACGTTCCGGTCCTGAACTGAAGACATCCTGATGCATCCTGAACAGATTTCTCTCCATTCAGAATGCATTGGGATAATCCTGATCAGGATTTTTCCGGCATAGAGCCCCGACGACGGAACTCTATGCTGGAAAAGAAATACGCAAGTGTGAAAGAGCCCTAACACACATGCTTTCTGAGACGTGTTATCTAAACTAAATGCGTTAAGTAAACACTTTCAATTGCTTTTCAATGGCTTTTGTTTCAATATAACGCGATGAGTTAAGAAATTTGAGTTAAGCGTTTGTGTGTTAACCCTGCTGTGCTTGGTATAGCATAATTCACTTCAATAAGGCTGAGCTGCACCTAGGCCATGAGACCAATGTACGTGACGTCATATGGCCTAAGGAAAGCTGTGAGAAGGCCCTGGCACTAGCAGTAACCTTCTTAAACAGCTGATTGGCGGGGGTCCCAGGTGTCGTATCTCCACCAATTAGATACTGATGACCTATCCAGAGGATAGGTCATCAGTAAAAATATCTCGGAAAACCCCTTTAAACATTAAAGAAATATGTTGGCGCCATATAAATAAACACCACTAATATTATTAATGCCATACTATGTATGAAGAAAACTTAAGTCTTTTGTCCTGGACTTCCCAATTATCTTCTGGATATCATCTGCAGCTTGAGATCCTACAGGCGGTCCACGCACCTTCGTCATGCCGAGACACCAGCATAATCTGTAATTCCACTGCATTAGCTGTCCTATCAATTTTTACCAGCAGATGGCACTATTCCATAATCAAATAAAAAGTATAACTTTTATAATGCTTAGTCAAAAAAAACATTACTGTCCTAGCAAGATGCTGAACCCTGTAGAGAACATACATAAAACAATGATTGAGAAATGCTGTGGGACGCTACTAAAATGTAGTTTAACAATGAAGACTTTTGTGTTTTCACCATTGCAATTTTTGCATTCAGGCGAAAATTGTGAATTCTGTGAGTCTGGATTATATGAGTATTAAAGGAAAAATATATGCCATGGCTAGTATTGTACAGTGTGAGGTGGAGCATTGTTTGGTAAGGCTTTTATGTACCTATAATCACCACGTATGAATGGATCTGCTGATATTGATCACATATTTGTAACTGCACAATCTATTCTGTTCATGTTCTTTCCTGCTGTTACAAGAGAGTTCATGGCCATCACATTGTTAAACAGACAAATGGATTCAGATGATTTGTGAATTTTTTCTTTAGAATAACGATTTCTATAACTTGATGTTCTTGTACAATAGCTAGAAGTGAAAATCTAGTACTTATACTAGACAAGAGCTTACTATATAACAGATGAACTTGAATGCAACATACGTTGTTCAATCAATGATCAGGCTGGTCTCTAGGTAAGATGAATCTTCAAGGAAATGTTATCAAATGTGGATGACCCAACCTAAACATGATCAAACTGAACAGACTATCATGCATAGAACTGCATATTACAACGTATAATCTTGTAACTTGTAAATCCAGCTTTCCTATGTTACAATTATATAGAATATCTAGTCCTAAAATGTTCAACTGTCTATCTGATAAACTGTAAATCGATAATTAACGTAATGATGCTGATAGTTCACAAGACTGGAAAACTAGACCTCACTAGTGTCACCCCGTCTTCACAGTCCCCATAATTTACAGCAGGGCCTAAGCATCCGTTAACATATACGTTTTTTGTATACATTATGGATGGCAAAAATGTGATCTGAACCCAGCCTCAGGAGGCAGGTCATGATCTGCAGAATGGAGTTTCCTTCATCAGGACGCAGCAGCAGCCAGCCTCTGCATCTTATTGAAATAGGCAGTCATGTGACCTTGTCAGAGGGCCTACCATAGGAAGCTCCTGTGCTCCGGTGGGCTGGTTCAAAACTACGGCCCTGCTACTGCTCCTGGGCCCTATATAAGCATGGGCCCTGAAGCAGTGACTTCCCCTGGTTCCCCAATAGCTATGCCCTTGCTAGCAGGCATTAAGTATGCAGGGCTAGCTCACCAATTGATGAAAGGAATCAAATGATGATAGCAAATGGATGTAGTAGGTGGCAGTCAGGCATTGGAGCAGATTAAGAATGGTGATGGTATACATACTGAGAACAGATGAATGATGAACAGAAAATAAATTACACTGACAGAAAATGACTCTGATCTGAAATGCTAACCAGCAAGACAACAAGAAGGATCTAGACAAATCAAAAATCAAACTCAGCAGACAGGCCACAGGGAAACAATAAACCTCAATACCATCAGCAATGAAGAGCAGAAAAACTACAGGCCCTAAGCTACACTGACACTACATCAATGGGCTAGAAACAGGATACTAAGATTCTGGATACAAATGCACAGAGTACATCCAAGCCCAGCAAATAAAAAGCATAAAGCAGGAATATTTAAAGGGTAACAAATTAAAACACCTCCTAAATTAACCTGACTGAGCTAGGTGATCCTCTGCTCCAGATCACGTGTAAGCCAGTAACATAGCAACTAATCCAAAGAAGGTCATTAAACAGGAGAAGATGAAACAATAGGGAAATCCCTGCTACTTCTAACAACTTAATGGGCTTGCACAAACAATGTTCTGCTACAAGGGTCCTCCAAATATAATCTGATCACCAGGTGTCCCAAAATCAGCTGAACTCTGTTGAAGAGAATGGCAGAAAGTGTTTAATCTCCCTTAACCACCCCCAGAGAGAAAATTCAACATTATATAATTTTTTATGAAACCAATTGGCCATTCCTGTAATGCAAATATCTGTAAAAGCTGAACTTTGTAGCCATTCTGTCTGGATCATCTATTAGGTATGGCAACCTATTTCAGTGCTACAATGCTCCCATATGAACTGCAGGGTTGTCCTACATTTTTCGAGTGTTTTTAATGGGGAACGACTATCAGCACACACATTAGGCCTCTTTCACACGACCGTATGGCTTTTTCTGTATTTTGCGGTCCATTTTTCATGGATCTGTTGGTCCTTTTTTTTGTTTTCGTTGTGTTTTCGTTTCTGTTCCGTTTTTCCATATAGTATATACAGTAATTACATAGAAAAAATTGGGCTGGGCATAAAATTTTCAATAGATGGTTCCGCAAAATGGAACGGATACGGAAGACATACGGATGCATTTCCGCATGTGTTCAATTTTTTTTTGCGGACCCATTGACTTGAATAGAGCCACGGAACGTGATTTGTGGGCAATAATAGGACATGTTCTATCTTTCAATGGAAATGGAATGCATCTGGAGTACATTCAGTTTTTTTTTTTTTTGCGGACCCATTGAAATAAATGGTTCCATATACGGAACGCAAAAAACAGCCCATAAACTGAAAAAAAAAAAAACGGTTGTGTGAAAGAGACCTTACAATATCATGTGATTGTAAATCTAGCAGACAGACTGAGGTGATTGGCCATTAGTATAGGGGTCTATTCACACGTCCATAAGTGTTTTGCGGATCCGCAAAACACAAACACCGGCAGTGTGCATTCTGCAATTTGCGAACCGCACATCGCTGGCACTATAATAGAAAATGCCTAATCTTGTCCACAATTGCGGACAAAAATAGGACATATTTTTTTGAGGAAACTGAAGCACGGATCCATAAATGCGGATGCGGACAGCACATCCCGGCCCTATTGAAAATGAATGGGTCCGCACCTGTTCTACAAAATTGCGGAACAAATGAGGACCCATTTTGCGGACGTGTGAATGGACCCTAACAGAAAGTCATGAAGATGGTGTATAACTTTAAGAAAAAGCAAAGAAAGTCTAGTGGCACTCACCATTAGTCGCGGTTCTTCTTTATTGTATATTCCAACATGCATTCTTTTACATGTATCCTCATGTTGGAATATACAATAAAGAAGAACCGCAACTAATGGTGAGTGCCACTAGACTTTCTTTGCTTTTTCTTAAAGTTATACACCACTGTTTCATACACAGTCTATACAGTGGAGCACCGCCAGGCCGCCGAACCTGTTTTATAAGAGGAAATCAGTGTGTAGTGCCACTTTAACTATTTTTCCTGCCACATTTTATAAGAAAGTCATGAAGACTTGCTTTAAGTGCTCATGCACACAGGTGCAGTATATTGCAGTTCTCTACAACTTCTAGGTTGCAAATTATGGAATCATATTGTACCTTCATATGCCTCTGAATTCACATAGAGGCATATAAAGAGAGTTTCTTTTTTGGTGGATTCATACTCCAATGCATACTGTTTAATGTTGCTATTATCCACTGGTAGCTTGCTTCTAGGAGACAATGTGTCTGTTATAAGGTGTCATAAAGTGCATCTAGATGGCAGCACATGGAGTGTCTAAGGTGCCATAGTATTGAGCAGTAGGGGCTTTGTACACACTTATCTCTCATGTGGATGATGTCTAAGTAGATGTACCAGCAATCCAATCTACACCCTCCCTTTAAAAATTGAAATCAAGTACATGCACACATATAAGACATGACTGTGCACTGTAAAGAGACACGGAGGTTTCTCTCATGTAAAATAAACTAGGTATTTTTTAAAAATTAACAAGGAGAATAGCACTGTATGTGTGAGTTTATCTACTCCTAAAAGAGTTGAGGGTGAAAATGAAAACAAGATATACATACAAAACATATTAGGGTTTCATTTTCTACATTAATTAAACATTTTGGCTAAACATAACTTTACATTAACAGTTCACTTAATCATATTGTATACTGAAAGCCCTCAAAAGAATAATGCCATTAAGAATAAAGAGCAGGGTACGTGACAAAGGGAATGTCTCGAAAACTTTGTTACAGGCTATCAGTATAATTGCAAATCAATAATCTTTTAGAACTAAATAAAATGTTCTTTGATCCACCATTATTAAAGAGATGATTGCAGCTGATATGACTACTGAAGTACAGACGCCATCTGATATCTAATCAAGCTTGCAGTTTTACAAATTATTTAATTTAGTACCAATTCTGATGAAGAATGTAAAGCCCTTGTTGCAGTTGGAGGTTGATGGAAACCTTAGGTTCTTCAGAACAATTAGCAGACAAGCAATCACAATGAAGATATATTAATATGTGCATAAACTGGTAGGCACTCAAATCATTATTAGTACTGAGTGAATGAAAAGATTAGGAGTAACAGAAGAATTGGAACAAGTTTTGTAGATCTTAAGATCATTGTTGTACAATTATCATCTTAGGCAGATTTTTCTTTAACTCTCTGTAAAGTGTAAAAGTGGACCATAAGAGAGAGCTGAAATGTCAGAGACAGTCATACACAGATACATAAAACAAAGAAGATACGAGACCAACACATTCTGTAGATACAACGAACTGCACTGTTATCACCAAGGCCATCGTAGGTCAAATTCAAGGCCTGGCTCTGAAAGTTGGCTTTATTTTGCTGTGCTGATACAAATGATTATACATATATATTCTATAGGTGACCATAAGAAAAGGAAACAAAATACAATTAGGTTCACCACAAATGAGCCCTCTGCTGCCAGACTGAACTGTAGAACATCTCATAGCAATGATCTACCTGATCTTCTGGCAAAGACAAGACTATAACCAATACAATAACAACAGGTTTTGTCTATTGGAATAAAAGTTAACCTGGCTTGTATTAACAATAAAACAAGGAATGAGATGCAAAGTGCAAAATCTATGACCAAGCATGTCATCTCGGAGACATCTATGGGTCGTCTTAGCGACTGTCGTACAATGAAATGTACTGTACCCTGTAAAAATAAATGGAAGCGTGAGATCAAAACAACAGCACAGGTAGCCAGAGATATTACAGAGACCCCAAAATGAGGGTCTATCTGCCTGAGGTTTAATATTTAGCTACAAGTGGCTCCACTTAATAAAAAATCCTTCTATTAAGTCAATGTTGGAATCTATACAAATTAGGACATAGAATCCAGACTGGAAGTTAAGCTGGTATCCTCTAAATTTAAGATTGCAATTGGGAAATGAAGTACAGCTCATTCCATCTAAGGTCATCTGTTACCTATTGTCAAGTGAAACATTTTGCAAGTATTATGCCACTATTAATCTTGTTCTCAAAGGGGCTAAAAAACGTATCTGGGATCACAGAAGAGGTCATTATATCCCCTTTTCCCACTTAAAATAAGCGAGGGAGTGCTATGCTATGACATCACGTTAATGCTTAGAATTTAGCAAATCTTGGGATCCAATTATTGGGATTGGGGTCAAGGTCATTTGTTGTGGTCAATGTTCATAGTAAATCCCAATGACAATAAACCACTTATTGTATTTCCTTGAAAGTAAATGCTGTGCCATCACATGATAGAACACCGGTTGCGACGTAGTGCCCCTTGAAAGCGTATTGCAGCATGTACATGCTTGCATCTTGCACAGCCAACACTCTTAAGCAGCTCACTGAAAAGTAGCAGTATGTGCCAGTTATACTTGGCGGAGCACTCAATGTAGCCGCATTTCCAGGTCTTCTTCACTAGATGAGACACGTTCCATCGTGGGATCACACGTCCTCGTTGCAAGTCACGCTTATTCCCAACAATAATAATTGGAGTTTCAGATGTGCCGATCACTCTGTGAAAAAAATGAACATATATGTAAATGGGTACAAATCTTATTTTTAGGTCAGTCGACACATTCAAATTGAGCAAGTATTACAGAAATCTGTGTAATGGATTATATTCTATAGAAGAATAGAAGAGATAGGTCATCAGAATCGACGCTCAGGACCCCCGCTGATCAGCTGTTAGTGCTGCAGCTTTCTCGCTACTTCCCGTTGGCTAGTGACTTCACGACTATGTCATGTGGCCTGGGTGCAGTTCAACCCCATTAAAGTGAATAGGGCTGAGCTATGCCCAGGCCATTGGTATTATTAGTAATATTGGTCTTCATTTGTTTTATCAGTAATGGCATGGTGATAATATATATTATTTGTATAGTGCAGTGGTGGCGAACCTATGGCACGGGTGCCAGAGGCTGCACTCAGAGCCCTCTCTGTGGGTACCCGCACCCTGGATAAAGTCTAAGGTATACCAATATGCCTTAGACTTTTCCTGCCATTCATCAGCGCAGGACACACTATGAACGGCACAGGCAGTGCACTGAATGTAGGCAGGATATTACAGCTAAGTGATAAAGAACATGGAATATATACTATATTGGACTGTGGTATTCAGGGTAACTTGCCATGTCGGCACTTTGCGATAAATAAGGGGGTTTTGGGTTGCAGTTTAAGCACTCGGTCTGTAAAAGGTTCCCCATCACTGCTATAGTGGTATTATTTGATAAACTGTATGACTGTATTACAAACCGGATTCCAAAAAAGTTGGGACACTAAACAAATTGTGAATAAAAACTGAATGCAATGATGTGGAGATGGCAAATATCAATATTTTATTTGTAATAGAACGTAGATGACAGATCAAACGTTTAATCCGAGTAAATGTATCATTTTAAAGGAAAAATACGTTGATTCAAATTTTCACGGTGTCAACAAATCCCCAAAAAGTTGGGACAAGTAGCAATAAGAGGCTGGAAAAAGTAAATTTGAGCATAACGAAGAGCTAGAAGACCAATTAACACTAATTAGGTCAATTGGCAACATGATTGGGTAAAAAAAGAGCTTCTCAGAGTGGCAGTGTCTCTCAGAAGCCAAGATGGGTAGAGGATCACCAATTCCCACAATGTTGTGCAGAAAGATAGTGGAGCAATATCAGAAAGGTGTTACCCAGCGAAAAATTGCAAAGACTTTGCATCTATCATCATCAACTGTGCATAACATCATCCGAAGATTCAGAGAATCTGGAACAATCTCTGTGCGTAAGGGTCAAGGCCATAAAACCATACTGGATGCCCTTAAACGACACTGCACCACAAACAGGAATGCTACTGTAAAGGAAATCACAGAATGGGCTCAGGAATACTTCCAGAAACCATTGTCAGTGAACACAATCCACCGTGCCATCCGCCGTTGCCAGCTGAAACTCTACAGTGCAAAGAAGAAGCCATTTCTAAGCAAGATCCACAAGCTCAGGCGTTTTCACTGGGCCAGGGATCATTTAAAATGGAGTGTGGCAAAATGGAAGACTGTTCTGTGGTCAGACAAGTCACGATTCAAAGTTCTTTTTGGAAATCTGGGACGCCATGTCATCCGGACCAAAGAGGACAAGGACAACCCAAGTTGTTATCAACGCTCAGTTCAGAAGCCTGCATCTCTGATGGTATGGGGTTGCATGAGTGCGTGTGGCATGGGCAGCTTGCATGTCTGGAAAGGCACCATCAATGCAGAAAAATATATTCAGGTTCTAGAACAACATATGCTCCCATCCAGACGTCATCTCTTTCAGGGAAGACCCTGCATTTTTCAACAAGATAATGCCAGACCACATTCTGCATCAATCACAACATCATGGCTGCGTAGGAGAAGGATCCGGGTACTGAAATGGCCAGTCTGCAGTCCAGATCTTTCACCTAGAGAACATTTGGCGCATCATAAAGAGGAAGGTGCAACAAAGAAGGCCCAAGACGATTGAACAGTTAGAGGCCTGTATTAGACAAGAATGGGAGAGCATTCCTATTTCTAAACTTGAGAAACTGGTCTCCTCGGTCCCCAGACATCTGTTGAGTGTTGTAAGAAGAAGGGGAGATGCCACACAGTGGTGAAAATGGCCTTGTCCCAACTTTTTGGGGATTTGTTGACACCATGAAATTTTGATTCAACATATTTTTCCTCAGTTTAAACTTTTGTTCCGTGATTTATGTTCTATTCTGAATAAAATATTAGAAGTTGGCACCTCCACATCATTGCATTCCGTTTTTATTCACGATTTGTATAGTGTCCCAACTTTTTTGGAATCCGGTTTGTATTTAGAGCAGGCACGCACAACCTTTTGTGGTCTAAGGGCCACATTATTAGATTGAACACTCCTAATAGCTAAAATATAATTTAAATGAAGAATATTACCATCTGAGACATTTATAGCATATCAAAAGCATATGGAATAAATGTCTGACAGGTACCAGTTTCACTACCAGACGTCCCAACTCTTGGTATAATAGGGCTCCCGTTCTCCACTGTGTGCACTCCAGAATGGAAGAGACCATACATACATGCGTCTCTCTCCAATGTAGCTTATGTCAGTCACCTCTCACATTATGAGCTGTCAGGAGTTCAGAGATAAAGGCTACGTATAGAGCCATCAGAGAAGCTCCCTGATGTATTCAATGTGAGGCAAACAACAATATTCTATAAATGTAGTGAACGTGAAAATAGTAAGGGTAAAACTCTTGAAAATCTTTAGCCCAAAATAAGTAAAATGCAATGATAAAAACATGTCTCCCAAAAAGTTTTCATAGCCTTTAAGGTGGTTTAGATTCAGATTTGCACTTGTAGTATATGAGAATGATGCAGCAGAAGCAGTGGGACCAACAACACTGCACCACCAAGAAGTACTGGTAAGTGGAGCTCTGCAGAGGGCACCTGTGGCAGGAACTTTGAACATTTGTGGCTGTTCTTATTTGGCTCTTTCTTTAAAGGGAATTTGTCAGATCGCAAACACTGCTAAACCATAGTAAGTGTGCATGATGCATAGTCTGATCATGTAATTTACATCATAATAGTCACTTGCATACCGATGCTGTGCTCCTTCAAACCGGCAGTAAAATGCGCTGAAAGGACTCCTCTTGGAGTCCTCACCATTATGTCACGTGCTCTGGGGTTCTCTCAATGCATTTTACAGTGTTTGCAGGAGCACAGTGATGGAATTCAAGCATGAAGATACAAATTACATAACTGATCTCTGATTACACTATACATTGATATTTTCCTATTTTTCATAAAGTATTCTCCCTTTTTAGCCAAGTCTTTTGTGCTGTCCACACAGAGGTTCTGTCCATAAAATGGCTGCTGATGGAGGGTCATGTGACCAGACAAATCACTCCTCCTCCTGGTTTAGGCATAGAAAATGGTCTAAATGTAAGACAGCAAGGAAGCTGTCTTACATTTACAATCGGCGCTGGATGTGCTGAAGTTATGTAGAGGCCGGCGCCTCTACATAACTCCATCACATCCACTGCCAGCTATAGGGCTTAGTGACAACTTATAGTCAACTTACATACACACTGTCCAAAAGTAGCCAGAAAGTGGCCAACTCCAACAATCAACTGATCACTTTATTACACTTGTATTCATCTTAAAGGCTTTATACTGAGGGCAGTATAAAGTAGTGACAGAAATGCTGATGTCAGCGGTGTGTCACTCATCAGCTAAAAGTAAGTGGTTGCTGAGAACCAGCATCATAATCATTGCAGACTGGGCCTGGAAAAGAGAGAACTGCCAACCATCAGCAGATGGGTGAGAGAGCAGGAGATGATGAATAACCAGGACTCTTCTCAGGTAGATTTGACTCTTTTCAAGGCCTGGGCTGCAATGATTATGATGCTGGTTCTCGGCAACCACTTACTTTTAGCTGATGTGTGACACACCGCTGACATCAGCATCTGTACGGTCAGCATAAAGTTGATGACAGGTTCCCTTTAAGTGTAGTCAATGTTATTTAACCATTAAGGCACAAAAACGATATAGACAAAAGTATTGGGACCCACATCTTAATCATTGAATTCAGGTGTTTCATTCAGTCCTATTACCACAAGTGTATAAAATCCAGCCCTGAACGTTGCAGCCTGCCTTCACAAACATTAGTGATAGAATGGTTTGTTCTAAGGAGCTCACAAATTAATAGGATGCCACCGCTGCCACAAGTCAGTTCATGAAATTTCTCCCTCATAGATATTCCACCATAAACTGTGAGTAGTAGAATTTAGGAACTACAGCAACTCAACCACTAAGTGGTAGAGCACATTAAGTTACAGAGCGGGGTCAATGAGTCCTGAGGAGCATGGTGCATAAAAGTCTACAACGTTTTGGCGACTCAATAACTGCAGCGTCCCTAACCTCCTCCAGCATTAACATCAGCCCAAAAGTGGTGAGCTGAGAGCTTTGTGGCATGGATTCCCATGGCTCAGCAGCTGTATGCAAGCACAGTGCTAAGTGTCAGATGGAATGTTATAAAGCACACCACGCTTCTCTATCTGGCAGACTGATGGATGAATCTTGGCTTGGCGAATGTCAGGAGAACATTACTTGCAGGGATGCACCTAACCTTTCTGCTGCCTGAGGCAAAACCTGAAACGTGCCCCCCCCCTCCCCTCCCCCATCAATGCCAATTTCTTAACCCCTTAAGGACACAGGGCGTACCGGTACGCCCTATTTCCCGAGTCCTTAAGGACCAAGGGCGTACCGGTACGTCCTGACTTAAAATCGGCATTCCGGCGCCGCGGGGGTTAATCGGAACGGGATTTCGGCTGAAATCATTCAGCCGGCATCCCGTAACAACGCAGGGGGGGGTCATTTGACCCCCCCGTATCGGCGATCGCAGAAAACCGCAGGTCAATTCAGACCTGCGGTTTTCTGCGTTTCCGGTCCATTCGGGTGTCCGGTGACCCGATGAACCGGAAAAAGACTGCGATCGGTGGCGTAATTATACACCACCAATCGCAGTCCGAGGATTTGAGGAGGCGGTGCTGGCCCTGGTGCTGAACACTGCTGTCCAGGGTGCTGATTGGTGCAGGGGAGAGAGGCGCGAGATTCAAACTTCCTGCGCTCCTCTCTCCCCTCCTCTTCCTGTTCTGCACGAGCACCCGGCAGCATCGTCCAGCACCAGCTCCTGTGTCCCCCTAATCGCCATCCATCACCCTCCTGCACCCATCGCCACCCAGGTAGGTTAGGGTCAGTGAGGGAGAGGCATCGTTAGGCAGGGAAAGAAGGGAAAAGTTAGTTAGGAAAAAAAAAAAAAAAAAAAAACTTTTAACTTTTACACAAAACTTTTTTTGATCCATCTATCAGACCCCAGACCCCCCCCTGCCACTTGCCCCCCCCTACCAGCCCCCCACCACCACCAGCCCCCCCACCCCCTCCACCCATCCCCCCACCACTCCCCCCAACCCCCCCCCCCCCCACCACCACCACTAGCCCCCTCACCACCACTTTTTTTTCTGCGTTCGCTGACTGGTCGGCACTTTTTAGCGTCCGTCCACTGTTAGCGCATCGCCTGCCCCACCGCTGATCAGCGTTGTACCGCTAATCAGCAACTTTTTTTTTTTCCTAACACTTGCCCTTTTTTCCTTTTTTTAGTACGCGAACACCCGTTGCCCCCACACACACGCACATATAATAAAGTTTTACACACACGCACACCTACACGCACACACACCCATGGCCCGCCGGGTGTTCTCGGCCGAGGAGGCATATGCCCAGATTGCCTCCGACTCCGAGAGCCCCAGTGAGGATGAGGATGACCCCACATTCCTCTTATCATCAGCATCCTCCTCATCATCATCGGATGACGATGAGCCACCAAGGCGGCGGAGACGCCGCCAGGCGGAGCCAGGGGCCGCACATGCTAGGGATCCTGTGGCCCACCCTAGTACGAGCCGCCCTGGGGTTCGTACTGGTTTCCCGGCCCACCAAATAAGTTCACCGGAGACCCCTGCCGATGAACTTAGCTGGTGTCCCCCAGTGGACTTTGAGCCTGAGATTCCGGATTTCGCTGGCAATCCTGGAATCCAGATTCCCACAGTGGGGTTTACTGAAATTGACTATTTTAGTTTTTTTTTCAGTAACCCACTGGTGAATTTGATGGTGGAGCAGACGAATCTGTACGCCCAACAGTTCGTCGCTCAAAACCCAGGCTCAGTTTTGGCTAGACCCGGTGGCTGGACGCCGGTCAGTGCAGCCGAAATGAGGACATTTTGGGGCCTCGTGCTGCATATGGGTCTAGTCCAAAAACCCAGTGTCAGGCAATACTGGAGTGGGGACGTCCTGTACCAGACCCCACTGTACAGTATGGTCATGACACGCTCCCGGTTTGAGGCCATCCGGAAATGTCTGCATTATTCCGATAATGCAGCATGTCCACCCCGAGGTGATCCTGCCTATGACCGGCTGTATAAGATACGGCCTGTCATCGATCACTTTGGGGCCACATTTCAGCAGGCCTACGTACCTGGAAGGGAGGTCGCGGTTGATGAGTCGCTCATTGCGTTCAAGGGGAGACTCAGTTTCCGCCAATATATTCCCACAAAGCGAGCGAGGTATGGCGTGAAGCTATACAAAATTTGTGAGAGTACCTCAGGGTACACTTACAAATTTCGTGTGTACGAGGGGCGAGATTCCCGTATTCAACCCCCAGAATGTCCCCCCACTCTGGGTGTTAGCGGGAAACTCGTGTGGGACCTTATGTACCCACTGCTGGATAATGGTTACCACTTGTACGTGGATAACTTTTATACCAGCATTCCCTTGTTCAGGTCCCTTGCCGCCAGATCTACGTTCGCTTGTGGGACCGTGCGGAAAAATCAGCGCGGCCTCCCTGCCTACCCCCTCCAGGTACCTATCCCCAGGGGTGAGACCCGTGCACTTACCAGTGGAAACCTGTTGCTGGTCAGGTATAAGGACAAGAGGGATGTCCTTATGCTGTCCACAATCCACGGTAACGGCACCACCCCAGTCCCTGTGCGAGGTACCGCGGCAACGGTCCTCAAGCCCGATTGTATCGTCGACTACAATCGGTATATGGGAGGAGTTGATCTCTCGGATCAAGTCCTCACGCCATATAACGCCATGCGCAAAACCCGGGCATGGTACAAAAAAGTTGCGGTCTACTTGGTGCAGGTTGCCATGTACAACTCTTTTGTACTATCCCGAAGCGCTGGCAGCACAGGGACATTCCTCCAATTCTATGAGGCAGTCCTCAAGGACCTGATCTTTTCGGACCGGGAAAGAGCAGGCCGGAGTACCTCGGGAACTGGAGGCGCCCGGATCGTCCCTGGCCAACACTTTCCAGGTGTGGTCCCCCATACTGGAAAGAAGGGACGAACCCAAAAAAAGTGCAGAGTGTGTCGCAGGAGGGGGATACGGAAGGACACCACCACTCAGTGCGACACGTGCCCCGATCATCCGGGCCTCTGCGTTATCGATTGCTTCAGGGAGTATCACACTTCCATGGAGTACTAAATTTTTATAATCCCCAACAGTTCACTAGAGAACATAAAACACTATGGCTCTCAGACTTTGGAGACACGAAAACTATTTTTCTTTCCCCCAAAAATATTAGTTTTAGTGCAGGCATCCTCAAACTGCGGCCCTCCAGATGTTGTAAAACTATAACTCCCAGCATGCCCAGACAACCTACAGCCATCAGCAGGGCATGGTGGGAATTGTAGTTTTACAACATCTGGAGGGCCGCAGTTTTAGGATGCCTGCTTAGTGTCTCCAAAGTCTGAGAGCCATACATATTGGGCATCGTCGCGTGCGTAAAAGTCGTCGCTATAAAAATAACTTTTGACCAAACGCCTCGGATGAACGGTGTTAAAAATATAAAATAAAAACGGTGCCAAAACACCTATTTTTGGGCAAAATTTCAATTTAAATCCATTTTGCCGGTAATAAAGCAAGGGTTAACAGCCAAACAAAACTAAATATTTATTGCCCCGATTCTGTCGTTTGCAGAAACACCCCATATGTGGTCGTAAATGGCTATATAGCCGCACGGCAGGGCATAGAACGAAGGGAACGCCATACGGTTTCTGGAAGGCAGATTTTGATGGACAGTTTTTTTTTTGACACCATGTCCCATTAGAAGCCCCCCCTGATGTAGCCCAGACTAGAAACTCCAAAAAAGTGACCCCATCTAAGAAACTACACCCCTCAAGGTATTCAAAAGTTACTTTACAAACTATGTTAACCCTTTAGGTGTTCCACAAAACTAAATAGCGAATGTAGAAACAATTTTAGATTTTAATTTTTTTGTTACATTGCCTCAAAAAAGAGTAATATAGAGCAACCAAATATCAAATTTACCCCAAAAATAGTCCCAAAACAACAACCACCTTATCCCGTAGTTTCCTAGATGGGGTCACTTTTATGGAGTTTCTACTCTAGGGGTGCATCAGGGGGCTTGAAAGGGTACATGGTGTAAATAAACCAGTCCAGCAAAATCTGCCTTCCAAAAACCATATGGCGTTCCCCTTCTTCTATGTCCTGCCGTTTAGCCAAATAGTAGTTTACCACCACATATGGGGTGTTTCTGCAAACTACAGAATCAGGGCAACCCATTTTGAGTGTTGTTTGGCAGTTAACCCTTGTTTTACTCCTAGAAAAAATTGATTATATTGGAAAATTTTCCAAAAAATTGAAATTTCATAATTGTTTCTCCATCTGCCATTAACTCTTGTGGAACACCTAAAGGGTTAACAAAGTTTGTAAACCCAGTTTTGAATACCTTGAGGGGTGTACTTTCTTAGATGGAGTCACTTTTTTGAAATTTCTATTCTAGGGGTGCAACAGGGGGCTTCAAATGGGACATGGTATAAACAAAACCAGTCCTGCAAAATCTGCCTTCCAAAACCCATATGGTGTTCCCCTCCTTCTATGTGCTACCGTTCGGCCAAACAGTAGTTTACGACCACATATGGGGTGTTTTTGCAAACTACAGAATCAGGGCAACCCATTTTGAGTGTTGTTTGGCAGTTAACCCTTGTTTTACTCCTAGAAAAAATTGATTATATTGGAAAATTTTCCAAAAAATTGAAATTTCATAATTGTTTCTCCATCTGCCATTAACTCTTGTGGAACACCTAAAGGGTTAACAAAGTTTGTAAACCCAGTTTTGAATACCTTGAGGGGTGTACTTTCTTAGATGGAGTCACTTTTTTGAAATTTCTATTCTAGGGGTGCAACAGGGGGCTTCAAATGGGACATGGTATAAACAAAACCAGTCCTGCAAAATCTGCCTTCCAAAACCCATATGGTGTTCCCCTCCTTCTATGTGCTACCGTTCGGCCAAACAGTAGTTTACGACCACATATGGGGTGTTTTTGCAAACTACAGAATCAGGGCAACCCATTTTGAGTGTTGTTTGGCAGTTAACCCTTATTTTACTCCTGGAAAAAATTTATTATATTGGAAAATTTTCCAAAAAATAGAAATTTCAAAATTGTTTCTCCATCTGCCATTAACTCTTGTGGAACACCTAAAGGGTTAATAAAGTTTGAAAAAACAGTTTTGAATACCTTGAGGGGTGTAGTTTCTAGAATGGGGTCATTTTTGGGAGGTTTCTATTATCTAAGCCTCACAATATGACTTCAAACCTGAACTGGTCCATAAAAAGTGGGATTTTGAAGATTTCTCAAAAATTTCAAAATTTGCTTCTAAACTTCTAAGCCTTGTAACATCCCCAAAAAATAAAATATCATTCCCAAAATGCTACAAACATGAAGTAGACATATGGGGAATGTAAAGTCATCACAATTTTTGGGGGTATTACTATGTATTACAGAAGTAGAGAAACTGAAACTTTGAAATTTGCTAATTTTTCAAAATTTTTGGTAAAAAATGTATTTTTTTATGCAAAAAAAATAACTTTTTTGACCCAATTTTAGCAGTGTCATGAAGTACAATATGTGACGAAAAAACAATCTCAGAACGGCCTGGGTAAGTCAAAGCGTTTGAAAGTTATGAGCACTTAAAGTGACACTGGTCAGATTTGCAAAAAATGGCCCGGTCCTTAAGGTGAAAATGAGCCCGGTCCTTAAGGGGTTAAAGGGAACCTGTCACCAGGATTTTGTGTATGGAGCTGAGGACATGGGTTGCTAGATGGCCGCTAGCACATCCGCAATACCCAGTCCCTATAGCTCAGGTTAATTTGCATATGTATCTAATCTGTTTTTTTACACAATAAAAGCACACAGAGCTATGGGGACTGGGTATTGCGGATGTGCTAGCGGCCATCTAGTAACCCATGTCCAAAGCTCTATACCAAAATTCCTGGTGACAGGTTCCCTTTAACCTAACCCCTTCCCTCCAGCCCTACTGTTAAACATACTTGGAAAACATTACATACAGCTATACAAAACATACAGGGTAATACAGCACCATATACCTCTTACGTCCAGTGGTGTGTCCTCTGATGTAGACATTATCTTTCTTTATCTTCTTTATTAAGATCAGACCACTATGATTATTTCAGCCTTCTCTTGTCTCTGCAGAGTTTGACAACTACTTTTTCATCCTCCTCCCCACTTTCTGAACACCCCATCCTGCCATCTAATACTGTGCCCACTGTGATTCCCAATACTATACTGCAGAAACAGATAATCCCCTGAAAATACTATTACCACACAGATAGCACCCCCTTCAATAGTTATTGGCACACAGTGCCCTGCCCTAAGAAATAACTGTGCACAGCAAATAGTGTTCCTGAAACTTATAGGCCCATAAACATAATGATCTCCGAAAATAATTGTGCTAACCTGATACTGTGCCAGGGTGCCTCCCAATGTAACAGTCCTCCCAAAAGTCCCACCAATAGTAAGAATTTTCTGCCAGAGTGCAGTATGTGGTAACAGTTTACCCAATAGTAATAAGGTCTCTCATTTTCCCCCCAGAAGTAATATTGCCCCCAGCAGTAATAATTCCCCCTATAATGTGTGCCTGTACCAAAAATACCCCCTTATACTGTGTGTTAGTACGAAAAAATTACCACATATAATGTTTGCTAGTAAAATAATCCCCCTTGCAATATGTGCCAGTACAAAAATGCTCCCTTATAATATGTGGCAGTACAAAAATACCCTTTTATGTGTGCCAATACAAAAAATGCTCCCTTATGACATGTACCAGTAGAAAAAAAACTCTTTTAGTGCCCCATGTAGAATAACTGTCCCCATACTGGCCACAGTAGAATGTGTGTTAGTACAAAAAAAATGCTCCCTTATAATGTGTGCCAGTACAAAAAATGCTCCCTTATAATGTGTATCAGTACAAAAAACTACCCGCTTTTAGTGCCCCCAGTACAACGAACGTGGCCACCTTATAATGTGTGCCAGTACTGTGTCCTTCTCCCATACCATGTAGATTGTAAGCCCTCACGGGCAGGTCCCTCTCTCCTTCTGTACCAGTTTTTAACTCGTTTTGTTTATGATGAGTGCAACTGTCTGTATTATGTATGTATAGCCCTACTCATATGTACAGCGCTATGGAATGAATGGCGCTTTAACAATAAATAATAATAAAGTAGAAAAATGCTCCTTTTTACAACCGCAATGTCCCCATAGTGCTTTTTCCACCCCACCCTATTGTGGCCCAACGCCATGCTGCGAAATAAAAATAATAAACTCAAATACTTACCTCCATTCTGCTATCAGCAATGCAGTGCAAGACACAGACCTCTTCCGGTCTGTGCCCTGAGCTCTATGCAGCCTAGCACTGGCAGCGCGATAATTATGTCACCAGCCTCTGATAGGCTACAGAAACTAGGACTAAAGCCTATTAGAGGAAACGGTGGGCCAGGGAGACATCGCTCCGGTTCCTCATCGCAGCATTCAACTGTATTGCTGTCCTGAGTACAGCGATGCAGTTGAATATGTAGAGATGAGCGTTTCTACAATGAAAGCGCTCATTGCCCATGGCTCTTCCGCTGCCCCCCTCTTGCCCCCACCTGGTGCTGCCTGAGGCGATCTCCTCACCTGACCTCATTGGTGGTGCACCCCTCAACTGTATTGCCTCAATATAAAGTTTGGTAAAGGTGGGTTAATTCTATGGGGTTGTTTTTTAGGGGTTGGCCTAGGCACCTTCGTTCCAGTAAACGGAAACCTTACTGCATCAGCTTACGAAGACATTTTGGACAATGGTATGCTTCCAACTTTGTGGGAAGTGTTCGGGGATGGCCCTTTTCTGTTCCTGTATGACTGTGATTCAGTGCCCAAAGCAAGATCCATAGTTCGGTGACTTTGATATGGAAGAATTTGAGTGGCTTGCAGAAAGCCCCGACTTCAACGCCATCCAACAACGTTTGGGGTAAACTACAACACAGATTGTGAGCAAGGCCTGTTCGTCTAATATCAGTGTCCAACCTCACAAATGTTCTTGTTGAATAGGCAAAAATTCCTACAAATATACTCCAAAATCTTTTAGAAACACTTTAGAAAAGAGTCACAGTGGTAGGAAGCTGAAAAGGTTGGGGACAACTTCATATTAATGCCTATGGATTTAGAACAGGATAGCATAAAAGCTCCTTTAGGTGTAATGTGTAGGTATCCCAATAATTTTGTCCATATAGTGCATTTTAAAGGTACACCAATATAGATCCACACAAAGGCCGTGTAAGTCACCGCACCATCCTCAGGTGAGGTTCCATGTAAAGGTCATAGGCTACACTCTTATGTTTTTGACCATCTTGCTTGCTCGAGAAAAAAACCCATTCAAATGAATTGAAGTGATTTTCAGTTACAAGACAGTTTTAGAACAAATCTGCCAAATGTGAATACACCCTTGTGGTTCTGACACAGCATATTTACTGATGCCTCTAGGTGGTGCTGTACAACAGTTTCTAATTAGCTAACAGAAAGGAGGAAATAAAAGAATGAGCCTGATAATGTACCCATTTGTCTCCTTATTACTCGTTTTTACTGTAAATTAAATAATACAGTTATACATAATACTGTATCTCTATTGCATGGGTCTCATTGAAGGACTAAAAAAGCCTTCCCATTTAAATGTGCATGGGGTCCTATAAAGGTAGTATAGAGAACCAGATTTTTTGCCGTTCTGATTTACATCTGACATGTCTCAATCTGAGAAAGACTTAGTCCAGCTCACCTCCCGGTCTTGTGTACTCCCGATTCCGAAACCCTAGGGGTGTGTCCCCGTTGCAGGTAATTTGAAAGGATTGGTCTCAGATTCAGATTGGATCCATGTTTAAAACTGCTTCTTTATTTGGACATCATATAAACATGACAAACCGCCACTTGATACAACAGAATTCACGTTGATGCGTTTCGGGTACTGGGACCCTTAGTCGTAACGACTAAGGGTCCCAGTACCCGAAACGAGTCAACGTCAATTCTGTTGTATCAAGTGGCGGTTTGTCATGTTTATATGATGTCCAAATAAAGAAGCAGTTTTAAACATGGATCCAATCTGAATCTGAGACCAATCCTTTCAAATTACCTACATGTCTCAATCTGAGTGGAGAAACGGTCGGCAACAGCATGGGTCAGTTTTTGTTGTGTGAAGCCAAATACTTGAAAACAAAGTGGAAAAAATGATGTAAACTGAACCACTCACTTTAATGGGCCCTTGTTCTGAAAAAAGGCTACAGCAAAGTATTAGGATTAGTGTTGAGCGAACTTGTGTTTTAAGTTCGGCATCTAAAGTTTGGGTTATCGAAGAATCGTGTTGTGGATTCGGCTACCACGGACCATAACGGAATTTAGAATCCATAACGCGATTCTTCGATAACCCGAACCCGAACTTTAGACGCAGAACTTAAAACACAAGTTCGCTCAACACTATTTAGGATTCATGAACACAGCAAGCTTTATTGGGTGCCATACACATGGAATCTGATGGAGCATATCAAGATTTTGTTTCCATTCGAAATGTATGAAATCAAACTGAAAAATAACTCTGTATGCCTGTTTATAAAATCTGATTCATAAAGTACAATAAAGGCTTCATACACTGCAGTAGGAACTCTATAATGGCTCTATATAACGCAATCATAATATGGCCATGTGCATGAGGCCAAAGTCTCATTTCTTAAATCATGAGACTGCTCTTTGCAAGTATTCATACTAATGTTAGACATGCAGCATCAAATATCACTGCAATTGTGAAATTATGGATACAATATTATGCATGACTGTAAAGGATGTCAGACACCTCAGACATGCCCTGCAGACCCAACAGCTAAATGTAAGCATTTATGGTACAGGATATAGACCTAACACTGTATGTCTGGGTCAGTCTTCTAGGAACCTCATCTATCAGACCAGGGAACTAATGACCCTTGTTCGCCTAAGGTATTCTGACTCTTCAGGCTCCAGTGCATTCGGCTGAGAGGTGGTCGACCTCTGGATTGAAGTCTATGGGAGTTACAGAACCAGCCAAGTGCTCAGTATAAGATAAATTACCTTGGTATTAATTAAGATTTAGCATTTGACTCACTGGTCTAGGACCTGCTAGGACAGAAACTGATACAACTGCTTTTTTAGTGAACCGCCATTTAGGTCCTATAATATCTAAACATTATCGTATTATGCAGTAATAAAATATCAAACACTGTTTGAAGGTTTCCTGATCATTTGTGACCCACCTGGTTTCCAAGATCTGTTGCCTTATGGTTTTGATGTATTCAAAGCTGTCAAAGCAACATATGTCATAGACGAGGATGTAAGCATGTGCACTTCTGAGCCCCCGGCAGCAGGAATCGGCCCACTCCTGTAACAGAGAACACCATCATTTATCTTATGCCATGCTGAATATTTGTACACAGATGATGCCACTTCTGTAAGCTTAATTCACATAGTTAAGAAACTGGTCTAACTGGTTGAGGAAAAGTTATAGGTTTGTGTATAGAAAAACTGAAGTTAAATTGTATTTTATAGTAAAAATTTATTTTTTGCACATTGTAGAGATAATAGACATTACTACCTACATAAACACTGCGTATACATAGTAAAGTAAAAACAGAATTACCAATACTTACACTCCCATTATCTTTCTGGAGGCATCCATGCTACTTCTCCCTTCTTCTTCTCCTCTTCTTACTTTAAAGTATTTAAAGTGTAGCTGCACTTTAACAAAACTTTTGAGATGTCACAAAGATGTCAGGGGTCTAGGTGCTGAGGCCTGCACCGATCTCTAAGAAAAAGGGGCAGAGGAGCTCAGCCAGGAGCTGTCTCTCCTTGCTAGACAGGGGTGGACTGGCTATGGACCCTACATGGAAATTTATTGGTGGGCCAATGTCTAGGGGGCCACCCAAGCCCTCCTTACCGCCGCTACTGGGTATATAACAATCTGTTGCACTCAGCATTGATTAAAGCTAAGAGCATCAGGTTCTTATGCCACTGGCCGGCATCCACTGGTGCCCTCCTAAACTCATCTGTATCACTGTTCTCAGGACAGCTGCATACGGCTATGCGGGCAGCAATATTTTTTGATGCACTGTGGTATTTGGTTCTGCTGGGACAGTATTTTGTGCTTCACTAAGGTACTGCTGGCACTGCCTACTTCTGTTGTCCCTGCCTACTTGTGTTGCCCCGCCTTCTGTCAATCTGGATCCACCTAGAACATGGGGCCAATTTTAGGTCTATTTTCCAGGGCCACTTTGAGTTCCCAGTCTGACCCCGGTACTAGATGAAGACATGCTCACAGATTCAAACCCTTAGCTGAGAGCTTCTGCCTCTTCAATTTAGCAATCTGGGGGTCTCAGCACCAGGTCCACCAGCAATCAAAACTTCTGACATTTGAAAAGTTTTGAGAAAATGCAGTTACACTTTATAATTAATATTAATGATGTTGAAGGAACGGTGCAGCTTAGGCTGAGAGGTACAGTGGTGCAACCTTCTACCTTTGTATACCTCTGATGTAACACCAAGGGTTCTGTCACATTCCTGAAGGAAACATTGAGGCATGCACCAGGTGGGAATATATCCATACAAACCTGAGGCCATGCAGCCACATACTAAGGAGCCAAACGCCCTCCATGCTGTTGTGCAGGTCCGTGCCCATGTGCATAAGTCGTAACAGTGGGCAGAGTTGGAAAATGGGAGGCAATTGATTCCTAGGCTGAAACAACAGTTTTTTAAGGGCCTATTTGACAACACAAGTTTGTATTGTGTCAGAGGAATTGTGATTATGATGGCAGCAATTATTGTCAGCCAAAGCATGTCATTTGCCTGCTGAGATTATGGCTGGATAGGACAGAAATAAGAGGTTGCCATCAGAATCCGTGTCATTCTCTAGGGGTACTTTCACACTAGCTTTATTCTTTTCCGGCATTGAGTTCCGTCCTAGGGGCTCAATACCGGAAAATAACTGATCAGTTTTATCCTAATGCATTCTGAATGGAGAGCAATTCGTTCAGGATGTTTTCAGTTCAGTCTTTTTGCCTTTCAGGACAGAGATAATACCGCAGCATGCCTGCCGGAATCCTCTGCCGTAAGTGTGAAAGTACCCTAAGCCCAATAAAATGTCTCTTGAATGCATCCTGCCAGTTCTAAAGCCTGGTATCTACTGCACTAGCTCCCCTTATGTGACAAGAGTATGGCAAACTGCTACATAAAGACTAAGGGGGTCATTTATGAAACAGAAATTTAGGTGTATTTCTGGCGCAGTTTGTGGTGCAGAGGTCCTTTGCGCCACAATCTGCGACTTCTCCCCGTTCACGCCATGTCGAAAAAAGTGGGCCTGTTTTAGGTGTAGAACATGGTCTTAATCTACGCCAGCTCCCTTGCTGTAGACAGGCGGTGGATCCGCCAAAGTTATGTAAAGGCTGGTACCGCTTCATAACTCCGCTATAATGCTCATTAAGACCGGGGTCTAAAATGCCGGTCTTAATAAAGGTGCCCCCTAAGACGTGATGGTCACATAAGGGAGGGATGGTTCCAATTCTTGTACGGTAGATGGGTATACATATACATTTAATATGAATGGTCCTTCTGTATTTATAGGACATACACGCTACCCAGACTGGATCACAGTGCCAGCGCAGAGGCATCAGCCCTACCACAGCGGATTATCACATTTCTCTATTTGTGACTACTATGCAATTACAGAAAGTGTCCTACATCATTCTTCTCCTCACTCACTCCCCCTGTCACTATATCCCACGCACTCCTCCTAACAGGCATGCTGATGAGGGAAAGGGTCATCCCTTCTGCCTCGGGGGTTTGTAGCACACACATCTCAGCGTGGGAAGTTGCTGAGGGATAGAAAAACGGGGGTGGCAACTTCAAAGAGTGCAATGCGACATGCCTGTGGCGGGATTCCCCCTGCCTGAATCTGCAAATGTTATGTAACCCGTCAGATCTCAGACAGGCTAGGAAAGGAAAATATTACAGGGGGGCGAGAGAGAGTGTGGAGGGGAGTCACAGCAGAGGTAGCGCTTACTGATATAGAGGCGCGAGCATATATCAACTGCTCCCACGTGTAACCGTTTCATCTTATACACTGTGACAATCTATTGGAGGGAAGGAATCAAATGAAAGCTCTGATTACATGCTGAATACCTAGCTAATTCTATTAGGTGACAACCGTGACGCCATTACTGTGATCGCTTAATTATAACAGAAATGTCACCCTCTTATTTAACTCCCTAATGATGCTTCCTAATCCTCCAGTGACCAGAAGCTTCTAGTCCTAAGGCTAGATCCATATGACAGTGAAAAAAAGGGCCACCAAAAACAGGAACAGTCAGTTTTTTTATGGTCATTTATCAACCATATTTGCTACCTTCTGTCTGTTTTGCATCTGTTTTAATGGCTGTTAAAATGAATGATTTTTATATATATATTTTTTTCAATTTAAATCTCAACCCCTGCAGTATACATAATGCCCCCATAGTGGTCCCCAGAAGTAATAATGGCCCCTAGAAATAATAATGTTCCTCATAGTGGCCCCCAGCAGTAATAATGTCCCCCAGCAATAATAATTTCCCCCATAGTTGCCCCATTAGTAATAATGTCCCTCACAGTGGCCTCCAGCAGTAATCATGTCCCCCATAGTGGCCCCCAGCATAATATCTACCACAGTGGCCCTCAGCAGTAATAATTTCCCCCAAAGTTGTCCCCAGCAGTAACTATGTCCCCCATAGTGCCCCCCCAGCAGTAATAATTTCCCCCATAGTTGCCCAAAGCAGAAATAATGTCTCTTATAGTGGCCCCCAGCAGCAAATGTCCCCTATAGTGGCCCACAGCAGTAAATAATGCCCCACAGTGTCCCCCAGCAGTAATAATGTCCCCATAGTGTCCCCCAGCAGTAATAATGTCCCTCACAGTGGCCTCCAGCAGTAATAATGTTCCCCATAGTGGCCCCAGCAGTAATTATAGTAATAATGTCCCCCCATAGAGGCCCCCAGCAGTAATAATGCCCCCCTATAGTGGCCTCCAGTAGTAATAAAGTCCCCCAAGAGTGGCCCCCAAAAGTAATAATGTCCCCCATAGTGCCCCCAGCAGTAACAATGTCATGTATAGTGTCCCCCAGCAGTAATAATGTTCCTCACAGTGGCCTCCAGCAGTAATAATGTCCACCATAGTGCGCCCAGCAGTAAAAATGTCACCAGGAGTATTAATGTCCCCCATAGTGGCCCTCTGCAGCAATAATGTTCCACAGCAGTAATAATGTCCCACAGCAGTGATAATGTCTTCCATAGTGGCCCTCTGCAGTAATAATATCCCACAGCAGTGATAATGTCCCCCATAGTTGCCCCAGCAGTAATAATGTCCCTCACAGTGGCCTCCGGAAGTAATAATGTCCCCCATAGTGGCCCCAGCAGTAGAAAATGTCTCCAGGAGTAATAATGGCCCCCAGCATAATATCTGCCACAGTGGCCCCCAACAGTAATAATGTCCCCTATAGTTGCCCCCAGCAGTAATAACATAGTAACATAGTATATAAGGCCGAAAAAAGACATCTGTCCATCCAGTTCGGCCTGCTATCCTGCAAGTTGATCCAGAGGAAGGAAAAAAAAAACTGTGCGGTAGAAGCCAATTTTCCCCCCTTAAAGAGGACCTTTTTATCGGTCCAAACATTGTGAACTAAGTATCATGACATATACAGCGGCGCCCAGGGATCTCACCGCACTTACTATGATCCCTGGGTGCCGCTCCGTTCTCCTGCTATGTCCTCCGGTATGTTCGGTCACTTGGTTATAGTAGGAGGAGATTGGCCTTGTTCTACTGGGCGTCTCCCTTCTCCTAGGCTGTAGAGCTGGCCAATCGCAGCGCAGAGCTCACAGACTGATAATACAAACGTCTGCATCCGTTCACAACGGATCCGTTTGTATTATCTTTAACATAGCCAAGACGGATCCGTCTTGAACACCATTAAAAGTCAATGGAGGACGGATCCGTTTTCTATTGTGCCAGATTGTGTCAAAGAAAAAGGATCCGTCCCCATTGACTTACATTGTGTGTCACAACGGATCCGTTTGGCTCAGTTTTGTCAGACGGACATCAAAACGCTGAAAGCAGCGTTTTGGTGTCCGCCTCCAAAGCGGAATGGAGACGGAACGGAGGCAAACTGATGTATTCTGAGCAGATCCTTTTCCATTCAGAATGCATTAGGGCAAAACTGATCTGTTTTGGAACGCTTGTGAGAGCCCCGAATGGATCTCACAAACGGAAAGCCAAAACGCCAGTGTGAAAGTAGCCTTAGTTTGCTGTTCACTAAAATTCCTAGGTCCTTTTCCATGTCAGTGTTACCGAGTGTTTTACCATTTAGTATGTACGGGTGACTTGCATTATTCCTTCCCATGTGCATAACTTTACATTTGTCAGTGTTAAACCTCATCTGCCACTTATCTGCCCAAGCCTCTAATCTATCCAGATCCCTCTGAAGCAGTATACTGTCCTCTTCCGTGTTAATTACTTTACACAGTTTAGTGTTCCCCAAAGTGCCCCCAGCAGTAATAATGTCCCCCCCATAGAGGCCCCCATCAGTAATAATGCCCCCATCAGTAAAATTGCCTCCATCAGTAATATTGCCCACCATAGTGCCCCCCAACAGTAATATAGTCCCCCATAGTGGGCCCCCCCCAGCAGTAATAATGTCCCCCACAGTGGCTTCCAGCAGTAATAATTTCCACCACATTGGCCTCCAGCAGTAATAATGTACCCCATAGTGGCCCCAGCAGTAAAAATGTCTCCAGGAGTAATGTCCCCCAGCATAATATCCCCCATAGAGGCCCCCAGCAGTAATAATGGTAATAATGTCTCCAATAGAGGCCCCCAGCATAATAATGCCCCCATAGTGCCTTTCAGCAGTAATACAGTCCCCCCAAGAGTGGCCCCAAACAGTAATAATGTCCCCCATAGTGGCCTCTAGCAGTAATAATGTCCCATATAGTGGCCCCAGCAGTAAAAATGTCTCCAAGAGTAATTAAGTCCCCCATAGTGGCCCCTGCAGTAATCATGTCCCCCATTGTGGCCCCCAGCAGTAATAATGTTCCCCATAGAGACCCCAGCAGTAATTATGCACCCCTATAGTGCTCTTCAGCAGTGTTACTGTCCCCAATAGTGGCCCCTAGTGGTAAAAAAGTCTGCTATAGTGGCGCCCAGCTGTAATAAAGTCCACCATAGTTGCCCCAAGCAGTAATGTCCCCCAGGGTGGCCCCCAACAGTAATAATGTCCCCCTGAGTGACCCCCCAGCAGCAATAATGGGCAGCATTTTTTTATGCCGGAAAACAAAACAAAAAATCTCACTTCAATGTGTCACTATTCACTAAAGGCAAAAAGAGCTGGTGCACCCAGCATGATGACGTCACTATTCTGGGAGTGTCAGGTCCTTCTGCGTCCCGTGAGGAGTGAGTGTGCGAGTATCTCAGCATATGCAAGTGGATGAGATGAGTATTATTTTTTATTTTATAACCCCTAAAAGGCTGTTTTTAACGGCTGGTAGACAGGTGCATTCCTGGCAAAGCGGGCATTAAAAACGGTCCTATTAATTTCAATGGGTTCTGTCAGGCTGTGAAAGCGGCCAAAAATAGGCCACTATTCACTGCTCAAAAAAAAAAAAAAAGGCCCCATAGACTGTAATGGTTCTGAAAATGGCAATGTGTTTTCACTGTTGTGTGAAAGTACCTTAATTACCTTTTTTATGGCAATTTTGTGCCGCTGCTCTTTTTTTATTTCTTGGGCTACCAAAATAATTTTGTAGCTTTTTTTCATGATACATAGGACTGTTTTAATATGAATTTTATATAAATGTTTTTTCTCTTTTAGTTGTATTTTGGGTAATATCTACATAAATATATATATATATTTTTTTAATTTATAGTTCATTTTTTTATTTTCAATTTGACACTAAAACAAAGTAGAATAGGTTTTCTAGTTTGATTCATTCATTCTAATATATTTTATGCATAGCACCTGGTGCATAGGGCTGCTATGGCGATGGTTTGCGTTGGTGTGGGTGGTGTTTTTTCCCTTTATTTGTATCTCATTTTACATTTTTATTTTACTGTTTTGCATATTTTTAACATAATAATATGTCTACCATTAGGTTGTAAAAGACAGTTGAAGGTGACAAGACCTCAGTCCTGTTATCAAACACTGGCAGAACTGTTCTGGGTCTGCTAAGACCGAGGCAGCATTGTGGGAACCTGATCTTCAGGATTAAAGCCCAGGACCAGGCATCAGTCTTTGGCCTCATGCACACGACAGTATATTTTTTCACAGTCCGCAAAACGGGGTTCCGTTGTTCCGTGATCCGTTTTTGTTTCAGTGTGTCTTCCTTGATTTTTGGATGATCACCAGACATGAAGGAAAGTGAAAAAAAATCTAAGTCAAGTTTGCCTTGCAAATAATAGAAAAAAAACGGTGCATTATCCGAGTTTTCAACGGACCCATTGAAAGTCAATGGGTCCGCAGAAAATCACGGAAAACGGAACAACGGACACGGAACACAACAACGGTCGTGTGCATGAGGCCTTAAACAGTTTGCCACATTTTTTATATGCTAGGTTTATCTCAATAATCTTTTACTTATCAGATTTCTAAACTATTTGTCTTGTTTATAACAGATAAAACATTCGTGTACACAATAAAAAAAAAAGTTAAAGGGGTTTCAGGGATTTCCATATTGATGGTCTAGCCTCAGGATAGGTCAATATGAGATCGCCAGTGGTCTGAATCCCCACCTATCAGCTGCTTGAGGAAGCCGTGGTACTCACCAGAGCTCTGGTGAGCGCTGCCGCTTCTTGCAGCTTAACAGGCACAGCACCATCCATGACATGGCGGCTGTACTTGGTAGCACAAAGACAAAGTAGATTTACAACTCTTCTGGACCAGTGCTTAACAACTGCAGACCTCAAGTATGCCCAACAGGTCACATTTTCATGATATCCTCCTTCATACAAACTGCTTTTTAAAACACATGTAGAAACTGCCAAGTGTTTTAAAGAAGTTATCCAAGGCTGGAAATGTCCCCCGTATGCCCGGCCCCTCACACTGATTCTACTTACCTGGTCCTCCCCTCCCCGCTCCTGATCCCCGCTGCTTCTCCCTGTGCACGGATAAAAACACCCAATGCCGGGGGGGGGGGGGGGGGGAAACGACAGTCAATGGCAGGCGGTGACGGGAACGAGCCTCCCTAGCATCGTGGGTGACGCTAGGGAGGCTCGTCCCTGTCACTGCCTGACATTGGCTGCCCCCCCCCCCCGGATGTTTTCATCTGTGCACGGGGAGAAGAAGTGGTGGCTGTATGGGGAAGAGGAGTGACGTGAGGAGCAGGGAGCCATAGAAGTAGAATCAGTGTGAGGGGCCTGGGCATATGGGAGACATTTCCAGTCTTGGATAAGCCCTTTAAGCATTTTGTTGGTGATTTGTACAATTGTTTTGGTGGCTTTTTTAAATTTTTGGGCATTTTGTATACGCATTTTTTAAGTTGTATTGAGAAGCTTTTTGAAGAAAAAGGCAGAAAAAAACAACACACCAACAGCATGCAGCATTTTTATAAAACCACAACAGAGCCTTGAAACACTACAAAGCACTGTGTATGTAGACTTTATAATATTTTCAACAAAAATGCCCCCCAAAAAACCCAACTGTGTGTGTGAATACAACCTAAAGGCCCATTTACACTGCATCGGCCAGATAATCACTAACAAGCATACGTAGGAACTCTCGTTAGCGATGATCTGCTGGAGTACAGCAGCCGTGTTTCACTCGTTCATCGAGTAATTGCATTTTTCGTGCAGTTAGCTGAAGGCCCCTTTACACTACACAATGTAGCAGATGATTGTGGGGAAGCACGAATGCTTGTTAGCAATTTTCTGGCCAACGCTCAGCCAGTGTAAAATGGTCTTAAATCATTGCTTGCCGGCAGCAGATCACGCCGTCTAAACAGCACTCTGCTACAGGCAAACAATAATTCTGTATGGGGAGGAGCAATGGCATTAGTGAGTACTCCTCCCCATACTGTGGAGGAGATCGCTACATGTAAATGCAGTGGTATCCTTCACTGACTAATGCTTCCTTCACGACAGACGTCTGCTAAATTGTGCTGACAAATGTGTTTATTAGATGATGATATGGCACTTACTAATATAGTCTTTGTTGAAAATCTGCACCATTTTCTATATTTTATAAGCTATGTATGCCCCTTGTTTACAAAGTCTTTTGTGATGTCCACACAGGTCCTGTCCATAAAATGGCTGCTGATGGAGGGTCATGTGACCGGGCAAATCACCTCCATGTGATATCTCCTCCATTCAAACACACTGCTCCTGCACTAAACGCCTAACAGGACAAGTGCAGATGGCAGGGGCAGTGTATATGGAAGGAGGAGATATCACATGGAGGTGATCTGCCTGGTCACATGACCTTCCATCAGCAGCCATGTTATGGACAGGACCTGTGTGGACAGCACAAAGGACTTTGTGAACAAGGGAGTAAACCTTATGAAAAATAGAAAATGGTGCAGAATTTCAACAAAGGCTATATTAGTAAGTGCTATATACAGACGTGGACAAAATTGTTGGTACCCTTTGGTCAATGAAAGAAAAAGTCACAATGGTCACAGAAATAACTTTAATCTGACAAAAGTAATAATAAATTAAAATTCTATAAATGTTAACCAATGAAAGTCAGACATTGTTTTTCAACCATGCTTCAACAGAATTATGTAAAAAAATAAACTCATGAAACAGGCATGGACAAAAATGATGGTACCCCTAACTTAATATTTTGTTGCGCAACCTTTTGAGGCAATCACTGCAATCAAACGCTTCCTGTAACTGTCAATGAGACATCTGCACCTCTCAGCAGGTATTTTGGCCCACTCCTCATGAGCAAACTGCTCCAGTTGTGTCCGGTTTGAAGGGTGCCTTTTCCAGACTGCATGTTTCAGCTCCTTCCAAAGATGCTCAATAGGATTGAGGTCAGGGCTCATAGAAGGCCACTTTAGAATAGTCCAATTTTTTCCTCTTAGCCATTCTTGGGTGTTTTTAGCGGTGTGTTTTGGGTCATTGTCCTGTTGCAAGACCCATGACCTGCGACTGAGACCAAGCTTTCTGACACTGGCTAGTACATTTCTCTCTACAATTCCTTGATAGTCTTGAGATTTCATTGTACCCTGCACAGATTCAAGACACCCTGTGCCAGACGCAGCAAAGCAGCCCCAGAACATAACAGAGCCTCCTCCATGTTTCACAGTAGGGACAGTGTTCTTTTCTTGATATGCTTCATTTTTTCGTCTGTGAACATACAGCTGATGTGCCTTGGCAAAAACTTCGATTTTTGTCTCATCTGTCCACAGGACATTCTCCCAGAAGCTTTGTGGCTTGTCAACATGTAGTTTGGCATATTCCAGTCTTGCTTTTTTATGATTCGTTTTCAACAATGGTGTCCTCCTTGGTCGTCTCCCATGTAGTCCACTTTGGCTCAAACAACGACGGATGGTGCGATCTGACACTGATGTTCCTTGAGCATGAAGTTCACCTTGAATCTCTTTAGAAGTCTTTCTAGGCTCTTTTGTTACCATTCGGATTATCCGTCTCTTAGATTTGTCATCAATTTTCCTCCTGCGGCCACGTCCAGGGAGGTTGGCTACAGTCCCATGGATCTTAAACTTATGAATAATATGTGCAACTGTACTCACAGGAACATCTAGTTGCTTGGAGATGGTCTTATAGCCTTTACCTTTAACATGCTTGTCTATAATTTTCTTTCTGATCTCTTGAGACAGCTCTTTCCTTTGCTTCCTCTGGTCCATGTCGAGTGTGGTACACACCATATCACCAAACAACACAGTGATTACCTGGAGCCATATATATAGGCCCAATGGCTGATTACAAGGTTGTAGACACCTGTGATGCTAATTAGTGGACACACCTTGAATTAACATGTCCCTTTGGTCACATTATGTTCTGTGTTTTCTAGGGGTACCATCATTTTTGTCCATGCCTGTTTCATGAGTTTATTTTTTTACATAATTCTGTTGAAGCATGGTTGAAAAACAATGTCTGACTTTCATTGGTTAACATTTATAGAATTTTAATTTATTATTACTTTTGTCAGATTAAAGTTATTTCTGTGACCATTGTGACTTTTTCTTTCATTGACCAAAGGGTACCAACAATTTTGTCCACGTCTGTAATCATCTTACAAAAACACTGGTCAACAAGAACCAGAAAGTGGCCAACACCTTTAAGGCCTCAGTCACACATTGGAATTTTCACACGTATTGTAGTCTATTGGGTGGTGGCTATAGTTTAGTACTTCAAATGAGAAAATTTCACAACTTCTGTGTGAAGCACTGATCTTATACAGTCAGTGCGCAAGAATTGCTTCTATGAAATATTCTCAAATCTTGACTTGTTTCACCTGCTTGACCTAATTTACGACCTATGAATATCACGCTCTTTCTTGAACATATCCCAGAGAAAGTAGGGCTGATTCTTTCACTCATCAGCATGCTTGCTAAGGAGGAATGTGTCGGATAACACTGGTTTAGAACAGCTTAGAGTGTATCCCCAATTTTTATCTCCTGTCCCATTTGACACTGAGTTTGGAGACACTCAGTGGAAGCTGAACAGTGGACAACATGTGGAGAATTTTATGCATGGGTCCTATTCTAATTATTAGTAACAGTGCACAATACTTTGAGCATTGTGCGGTGGCTCAATGTTAACTGCTTAGTTTGCACTAGTCATATTAAGGGTCTATTCACACGTCCACAATTCTGTTCCGCATTTTGCAGAACAGAATTGAGGACCCATTCATTTCTATGGGGCCGCAAGATGCGCTGCCCGGATCCAGAATTGTGGATCCGCACATCCGGGTCCGAAATTCAATTCCCGAAAAAAATAGAACATGTCCTATTTTTGTCCACAATTGCGGACAAGATTAGGCATTTTCTATTAAGTGCCGGCGATGTGTGGTCCGCAAAATGCGGAACGCACATTGCCGGTGTCCGTGTTTTGCGGATCCGTGGATCCGCAAAACACATACGGATGTGTGAATGGACCCTAAACAGGAGATAAAAATTGGAAGTACATTTTAAAGGGGTTGTCCCACAAATAATATTCTACAGTTTTCAAACTAGCACTTGGATCTGAATACTTCTGTAATTGCATGTAATTAAACATTTATTACAGCTACTGAGCTCAGAAATGTATATGTATATATATATATATATATATATATATATATATATATATACACATATATATATATATATATATATATATCAGTACAGACCAAAAGTTTGGACACACCTTCTCATTCAAAGAGTTTTCTTTATTTTCATGACTATGAAAATTGTAGATTCACACTGAAGGCATCAAAACTATGAATTAACACACTTGGAATTATATACATAACAAAAAAAGTGTGAAACAACTGAAAATATGTCATATTCTAGGTTCTTCAAAGTAGCCACCTTTTGCTTTGATTACTGCTTTGCACAATCTTGGCATTCTCTTGATGAGCTTCAAGAGGTAGTCACCTGAAATGGTTTTCACTTCACAGGTGTGCCCTGTCAGGTTTAATAAGTGGGATTTCTTGCCTTATAAATGGGGTTGGGACCATCAGTTGCATTGTGGAGAAGTCAGGTGGATACACAGCTGATAGTCCTACTGAATAGACTGTTAGAATTTGTATTATGGCAAGAAAAAAGCAGCTAAGTAAAGAAAAACGAGTGGCCATCATTACTTTAAGAAATGAAGGTCAATCAGTCCGAAAAATTGGGAAAACTTTGAAAGTGTCCCCAAGTGCAGTCACAAAAACCATCAAGCGCTACAAAGAAACTGGCTTACATGCGGACCGCCCCAGGAAAGGAAGACCAAGAGTCACCTCTGCTGCAGAAGATAAGTTCATCCGAGTCACCAGCCTCAGAAATCGCAGGTTAACAGCAGCTCAGATAGAGACCAGGTCAATGCCACACAGTTCTAGCAGCAGACACATCTCTAGAACAACTGTTAAGAGGAGACTGTGTGAATCAGGCCTTCATGGTAGAATATCTGCTAGGAAACCACTGCTAAGGACAGGCAACAAGCAGAAGAGACTTGTTTGGGCTAAAGAACACAAGGAATGGACATTAGACCAGTGGAAATCTGTGCTTTGGTCTCATGAGTCCAAATTTTAGATCTTTGGTTCCAACCACCGTGTCTTTGTGCGATGCAGAAAAGGTGAACGGATGGACTCTACATGCCTGGTTCCCACCGTGAAGCCTGGAGGAGATGGTGTGGGGGTGCTTTGCTGGTGACACTTGGGGATTTATTCAAAATTGAAGGCATACTGAACCAGCATGGCTACCACAGCATCTTACAGCGGCATGCTATTCCATCCGGTTTGCGTTTAGTTGGACCATCATTTATTTTTTCAACAGGACAATGACCCCAAACACACCTCCAGGCTGTGTAAGGGCTATTTGACCATGAAGGAGAGTGATGGGGTGCTGCGCCAGATGACCTGGCCTCCACAGTCACCGGACCTGAACCCAATCGAGATGGTTTGGGGTGAGCTGGACCGTAGAGTGAAGGCAAAAGGGCCAACAAGTGCTAAGCATCTCTGGGAACTCCTTCAAGACTGTTGGAAGACCATTTCAGGTGACTACCTCTTGAAGCTCATCAAGAGAATGCCAAGAGTGTGCAAAGCAGTAATCAAAGCAAAAGGTGGCTACTTTGAAGAACCTAGAATATGACATATTTTCAGTTGTTTCACACTTTTTTGTTATGTATATAATTCCACATGTGTTAATTCATAGTTTTGATGCCTTCAGTGTGAATCTACAATTTTCATAGTCATGCAAATAAAGAAAACTCTTTGAATGAGAAGGTGTGTCCAAACTTGTGGTCTGTACTGTGTGTGTGTATATATATATATATATATATATATATATATATATATGTATATATATACACATATATACACACAGGTCCTTCTAAAAAAAATTGCATATTGTGATAAAGTTCATTATTTTCTGTAATGTACTGATAAACATTAGACTTTCATATATTTTAGATTCATTACACACCAACTGAAGTAGTTCAAGCCTTTTATTGTTTTACAGCTCATGAAAACCCAAAATTCCTATCTCTAAAAAATTTGCATATCATGAAAAGGTTCTCTAAACGGCTATTAACCTAATCATCTGAATCAACTAATTAACTCTAAACACCTGCAAAAGATTCCTGAGGCTTTTAAAAACTCCCAGCCTGGTTCATTACTCAAAACCGCAATCATGGGTAAGACTGCCGACCTGACTGCTGTCCAGAAGGCCATCATTGACACCCTCAAGCAAGAGGGTAAGACACAGAAAGAAATTTCTGAACGAATAGGCTGTTCCCAGAGTGCTGTATCAAGGCACCTCAGTGGGAAGTCTGTGGGAAGGAAAAAGTGTGGCAGAAAACGCTGCACAACTAGAAGAGGTGACCGGACCCTGAGGAAGATTGTGGAGAAGGACCGATTCCAGACCTTGGGGGACCTGCGGAAGCAGTGGACTGAGTCTGGAGTAGAAACATCCAGAGCCACCGTGTACAGGAAATGGGCTACAGGTGCCGTAGTTCCCCAGGTCAAGCCACTTTTGAACCAGAAACAGCGGCAGAAGCGCCTGACCTGGGCTACAGAGAAGCAGCACTGGACTGTTGCTCAGTGGTCCAAAGTACTTTTTTCGGATGAAAGCAAATTTTGCATGTCATTCGTAAATTAAGGTGCCAGAGTCTGGAGGAAGACTGGGGAGAGGGAAATGCCAAAATGCCTAAAGTCCAGTGTCAAGTACCCACAGTCAGTGATGGTCTGGGGTGCCATGTCAGCTGCTGGTGTTGGTCCACTGTGTTTTATCAAGGGCAGGGTCAATGCAGCTAGCTATCAGGAGATTTTGGAGCACTTCATGCTTCCATCTGCTGAAAAGCTTTATGGAGATGAAGATTTCATTTTTCAGCACGACCTGGCACCTGCTCACAGTGCCAAACCCACTGGTAAATGGTTTACTGACCATGCTATTACTGTGCTCAATTGGCCTGCCAACTCTCCTGACCTGAACCCCATAGAGAATCTGTGGGATATTGGGAAGAGAAAGTTGAGAGACACAAGACCCAACACTCTGGATGAGCTTAAGGCCGCTATCAAAGCATCCTGGGCCTCCATAACACCTCAGCAGTGCCACAGGCTGATTGCCTCCATGCCACGCCGCATTGAAGCAGTCATTTCTGCAAAAGGATTCCCGACCAAGTATTGAGTGCATAACTGAACATAATTATTTGAAGGTTGACTTTTTTTGTATTAAAAACACTTTTCTTTTATTGGTCGGATGAAATATGCAAATTTTTATAGATAGGAATTTTGGGTTTTCATGAGCTGTATGACAAAATCATCAATATTAAAACAATAAAAGGCTTGAACTACTTCAGTTGTGTGTAATGAGTCTAAAATATCTGAAAGTCTAATGGTTATCAGTACATTACAGAAAATAATGAACTTTATCACAATATGCTAATTTTTTTTAGAAGGACCTGTATATATAGTGCCACCTGCTGTTTGTTTTTTCTAATTTCTCTGTCCTGCTCACTGAGATGGAAGCACGTCACTAGCTCCAGCAGATAGGACACATCCCTGAGAAAGGACACCCCTCTTAAACTGCCTAAATCTAGCAGAATTATTGTGGCAATGATATGGGGAGATCTGTGGATCCATGTGAAGTACAGGGCTGGTTCTAGCTCTGTCAGAAAGAGATTGACATGTAGTATATGAGGTTTTCATTTTTTACATTAATCTTGGGATAACCCCATTAACATTAAGCAGAAATAAGTAATTAAATAAATAATAAACAGAGTGAATAGCAAAATTGGATGAATATATAAATATAAAATGCAACAGCAACAATGAAACTATTCATTACAATGATCACTGTGTTTGGCTAACGTCATTTACATTTGTGTTTATGACAATAATTAATTTTTTTTTATAAATTAGGCCCAACTGTTGCCAACCCATGTAACCAAACTCACTTGTAGGGTGTTGACTGGAAAAGACGATATGGGTGGGAAGTCCATGATTTGAAGTTCGTGGACATGGCCATTCATGACAACAGCTGGTAGGAAGACACGACGAGATTTGGTGGGAACACAAGTCTCGCTGAATTCGTTGTACATAAACTGACGCACAATTGCACTTTTCCCCACTCCTTGGGCCCCAAGTACCGCAATCTTGAAGGTCGTCACCATGCCTCCCTGGGCCGGTGGTGGGTAGTTCCCTCACACGGTCCGTGGTGTTGGCAAGGTGGTTGCACTGCGGCATATTCCAGAGGCTGCTGGCTCAGCCACATTCAGGAAGCATCTCCTTGGAGAAAAGGAGGCTGTAGAAGCAATTAGAAGCAAACTCATCATGATGCTGAATTGAAGACATTACACGTACTAATCAAAACCATAAAATAAAGAATGTGGATATATTGTAGTTATGTGTACAGTCCCATATAATAGAATGCACCTTGTCTACTTTTCTAAATATGAGTTTTATTTTTGCATTTCACAGCTTATATTCCTACAATAAATTCTTTAATTGTAAAGGGTTAGATATTCTTCACTGGGGCTTTTCTTCTAAGGCTACTTTCACACTTGCGGCAGAGGATTCCGGCAGGCAGTTCCGTCAAAACGTATGCAAACTGATGGCATTTGTCAGATGGATTCTGATCCGTATGACAAATGCATTGAAATGCCAGATCCGTCTCTCCGGTGTCATCCGGAAAAACAGATCTTTTTTTTTTTTCACATTTTTTGCGGTCTGAGCATGCGCAGACCGCAATTCCGGATCCGTTTTGCCGGAACACTCAGGGCCGGATCCGGCATTAATGCATTTCAATGGGAAAGTGTCCCGCATGCTGCAGTATTATGTCTGTCCTAAAAAGTCAAAGGGCCAGATTTATCATTAGCTCAAGTCAGAATAATGGAGTGAAAAAGTCGCAAATTTTTGCGCAATCACTAAAACTACGCAAAAATTTGCAACTTTTTTCTGCTCTGAACTATGCTCGCCAGTTTTCTTAAAGTGGGCGTGTTTTCTTATGTAAATTAATCTCTAGACAGATTTACTATTGTGACTATTTAAAAAGTCGCAAAAAAGTCGCAAAAAATTGCGCAATTTCACTCCGTGAGGACCATGCTTATCTTATGAGACTTTTTAATAGAACATGCGACTTTTTCGTAAAGACGTGCGACTTTTGTAAAGCTGCTTACTGATGGATAAACTGCTACCGTCAAACCACATTTATTACAGGGCCGATCATAAATCTGACTTGGCTAAAACTGACTTTAGCCATATGTGAAAGTGGAGTGAGCTGTCAGAATCATGATAAATCTGGCCCAAAGACTGAACTGAAGACATGCTGATGCATCCTGAACGGATTACTCTCCATTCACAATGCATTAGGATAAAACTGATCAGTTCTTTTCCGGTATAGAGCCCCTAGGACAAAACTCAATGCCGGAAAAGAATAGCGCTAGTGTGAAAGTACCCTAGTGCTAAAAGGAAAAAGTGAATCAATAAAGTCAGGCGTCTGCTATATTAAGGGGGAGGTACAGGGTTTAAAACCATGGCTCTTCTTCCAAAAACAGTGCCACACCTGTCCACAGTCTGTGAGTGGATTGCTCCTCAACCCCATTCATAAAATGGAGCTGAGCTGCAATATCATACACAACTCAGACAGCTGTGCTGCCATTTTTATGGAAGAAAGCAATTAGAGATGAGCGAATTTTTCAAAAATTGGATTCGCTGGTTCGCCAAAAAAAAAAAAAAAAATTCAATTTGATCCGAATTTATTCGCAGTGAATTACGTTAAAAAATGGCTATTTCCTGGCAGCAGAGAGCCTTTATAGGGGTGTAGAACACTGTGCCTTGCAGTAACACACATAGGGAGTCTGCTTTGGTAGTGAAATAATACTGTGAGTCCGTATGACATGCAGATGACAAGCGTCACTCTTAGAATCACTGCACACTTCACTTATTTGGGCAGTTACGGGGCCAAAACTGACTAAATAACTGAAGTGTGAAGCTAAGAAGAAGCGTACTCCTTTTACACCATCGTCAGCTGATTCCACATAGATGTCTACAGAACCTGTTCTATTAAACGCCTTTACAAGTAGAGCCCCCCCTGACAGAGTGCAGGGAGTGTCAGCAGTAAGTTTGTGTTGACGTCACTGATTATTTTGCCCTTCCTCTGATCCGTCAGAACAATAACCCACAAAAAACGAATCCTGTCTGTGGAGCATCCGCCTTCACTTGGTCACCATTTGTTCAGTAATCCATCAGTATTGCTAATGCCAAAAAAACTGTGGAGTGGATCTAAAAACAGATGACACGTGAACGGAATATTGTATTTTGTACCCACTCCTGCTTTTGGCTATAATATCCCACCATTCCCAGGAACGACTTTACTTGCCTAGTAGTGACAGGTCGGGGCCAATTCCGTATCGCCTCTATTTTGTTCACTTGGGGTTTGATGACTCCGCGCCCAATGACATACTCCAGGTATTTTGTCTCCTCTAACCCTATTGTACATTTTTTTGGGTTAGCTGTTAGTCCAACCTTTCGAAGGGAGTCCACTACAGCCTGTACTTTTGGTAGGTGACTTTCCCAGTCGGTACTGTGAATGACAATATCGTCCAGGTAAGCCGAAGCGTACCGACGATGTGGACGCAGCACAAGGTCCATGAGCCGCTGAAAAGTGGCAGGGGCGCCGTACAGACCAAAAGGGTAACACCTTGTATTGGTACAGCCCCTCTGGTGTGATGAAAGCAGTTTTCGCTTTGGCAGCCTCCATCAAGGGTACCTGCCAGTGTAGTGTCCCACTAGGTAGGGGTGGGCACTACACAAGGGTCAATTGGTGTGCGCGTTACTCCTACTCACAAGGAACAGAAATGTCATGTTTAATTGTGCATTTAATGTATGTTTTAATGTGTTGTTATATGCAATGTACCCCTGTATGATGCAACAGCAGGCCTAGTTGGGTGTAGTTAGACATCACAGACACTAGAGGGAGATAGGGAGCCCCTAGTATAAATGTCCAGGCCTAGACAGGGAGTGTTAGTGCAGAGTCAGGAGTCTGAGAAGACAGAGGTTAAAAAGCCTGCTCCTGACATGCAGCTGGATAGCCCTAGCTGCTAGTGATGTCCAGGAGGCTAGTGAGAAGCTCCAGCCTGCCTGAGAACAAGAGAGCCTTAGTTAGCTCTGAAGACACCCCAGTTGCAGGACCCAACCTCCTGGGAGAAACCCACAGTCATCCACTTTACAAGAGAGGGCGATCCAGGGTAAGCTAAGTAACCCTGATGGGCAGATGAAACTAGAAAGTGCAGCAAGAATCTAATACCGGAGGAAGATAGTAACCAAGGATTTAAGCCACCCTTTAGGCATCTGGGCCTTGGGAGATAAAGCCAGAGCAGGAGTTCTAGAAAGGACAGTGTACATTGATTCTGAGGAAAGGTACAACCTGCTGCTGAGTGCTTGTGAATTTACCCTCTGCGTATCTTGCATAAATATTGCCTGCCATTTTGTGAATAAGCCTACTTGTGGAACTGTGATTGAAAGACTGGTCCCTATATACAGAGACAGGCCTGGTCCCTATATACAGAGTGTGCCCCAGAGGAACCGTGTCTACCTCTCCTTCACTGCCACGCGCCTGCCCAGGGTTCTCCAATATAGTGAGTAACCCTCGATTGCCCATAACCGTGACCTCACTTCGTCATACCCTGCAGGTCTGGCGTGTTGCACCAGTACCCTCTGGTGAGGTCCAAAACAGAAAAATACCAGGCTTGGCCTAACCTCTCAATAAGTTCATCCACCCGAGGCATGGGATACGAATCAAATTTAGAAATCTCATTTAGTTTGCGGAAATCATTACAGAACGTCCCGTCCGGCTTTGGTATTAAGACTATCGGACTGGCCCATTCACTTTTCGACTCCTCAATGACATCTAGTTGTAGCATTAGCTGCACTTCTTCCGAGATGGCTTGTCGCCGAGACTCGGGTACCTGGAATGGTTTCAACTCAGGGCTCAGTGACAATGGCTCAGTGACAATGTCATGTTGGATGGTAGAAGTGCATCCAGAGAGGTCCGAGAACACACATGGTACACCTGCTCCGGCTTTCGCCGCCCTGGCTGGTGTACCTTGTAGGTTACCTCACCAACTTTTTCAAGTACTTCATGGTGTCCCTGCCACCTAGCCAGAAATTTACAGTCCATCATCGGTACTAGAACCAAAACCCGATCTCCCAGGATAAAGATCCGGATCCGAGCCTGCCGATTATAGACCCTACTCTGGGCTCGCTGGGCTGCCTCTATATGTTCCCTATCAAGCGGCAACACTGACTTCATCCGCTCTTGCATCTGAGTGACATATTCAATTACACTTTTATACGGTGTGGGTTGTTGTTACCACGCCTCTTTGGCTATGTCAAACAAACCGCGAGGATGTCGGCCATATAGCAATTCAAAGGGCGAAAACCCGGTAGAGGCCTGGGGCACCTCTCGCACTGCGAACATGAGATAGGGCAGACGAAGGTCCTAATCCCTCCCATCCTTAAACACCACTCTTTTTAACATGTTTTTTAATGTTTGATTAAACCTCTCTACCAGGCCTCTGTTTGCGGACGATAAACGGACGTCCGTAGCTGTTTTATGTGCAGTAACTTACAGAGTTCCCTCATGACCTTTGACATAAAGGGGGTCCCCTGGTCGGTCAGAACCTTTTTAGGTAGTCCCACTCAGGAAAACCTCTCCATTAGCTCCTTAGCTTTGAGTTTGGCCGATGTATGTCACAGAGGCAGCGCCTCCGGGTACCGAGTGGCATAGTCTAGGATGACCAAGATGTGTTGGTGCCTCTAGCAGACTTCGGTACTGGGCCTATGAGAGCCATACCGATTCGCTCGTAACCTCAATAATCGGGAAAGGTATCAGGGGACTACGGAAATGTGGCTGGGGGCTAGTTATCTGGCAGGTTGGGAAAGACAATATTCTTCCACCTCTGGGAACACACTGGGCCAGTAAAACCGCTGTAGAATCCGGTCCTGCGTTTTCTGCATCCCAGGTGTCCCGCAAGAACATGTTGGTGGGCTAGCTCCAACACTAGCTTGTGATACGCCTTGGGCACTAACAACTGTTCAATATGCTCACCCCGTAGTAGTTGGTTTACCCGATACAGCATCTTCTGATGAACCACCAAACATAGACTCGCCCCCTGGTTGTTGAGGTTCACCATGAACTATTACAACAGGACTGAGATAGTGTTGGGTCCTGGTGCTGAGCTGTACCGAAATTTTCCCTGGAGACGTTGAGGTCTGCCAACTAAGGACCCGGCAGCAAATCCTCCACATCTCCCACCATTACACTCAGTGGGGTTGCCTCCCCCTCTTCCACCGCAGTGGCGGCCACCCCCTACCATTGGCCCTTCGGTCTCAGGTTCCCAGGGTTCCAGTTTACCCCCTGAGCAAGGCCACTCTACTAGGGTTACACCCGTCACACGGGTATCGGTAACTTTTGTATCAGGCCACAGTGCCGGGAAACCCGGGAAGTCTCTCCCAATTCATAATGTAAATTGGTGGGGACGACCACCTCGTGAGGATTATCTGTTTCTTCAGTATAGTATTGGGAAGCACAATGGGCAGGCAGTATGTGGAGCTTCATTACCCTGTATGCTTTGTAGCGCTGTATGTAATGTTTTCCAAGTATGTCATTAACAGTAGGGCTGGAGGGAAGGGGTTAGGTTAAGAAATTGGCATTGGGGGGTTGGGGTGCCATTTCAGTTTTTGCCTCAGGCAGCAGAAAGACTAGGTGCACCCCTGCCGACGACAATGTAGCCAACCTCCAATATCTCCAATTAAAACTGCCTAATAGTAAATCTGTTTTAGTTGTCCATAGCAACCAATCAGAGCTCAGCTTTAATTTTTTTTCAGAGCCCTGTAGGAACTGAAAGCTGAGCTCTGATTGGTTTCAATGGGGAACTAAGACAGATTTACCATAAGGCAGTTTGATTTGGAGATATTGGAGGTAGGCTACTTTTTCGTAGGCCACCCTGTAGTATAACCCATTCCACATACAAAAGAGATCTATCTATAGCAACCTCTCATGGGTCATGTTCTAAGACTTCCTCTGGAGCTACCTATAGGTGGAATTAGAATGTAGTAATTTCTTGCCATTTTCACGTATATATGTTTGTTTGTGAAAGGAAACATTCTGGTTTACATTACGAGGATGAAAACTCGCCTTGACCTATTTCTTTATGGCTGTATTTTTTTATAGTGTATCAGTGTAGCTATAAACAATGCAACTAGAGTCCATGACAAGAGGAATATGTGCTGCAAAAGTTACAGAAAAACATAGTAACATACAGCAGTTTGCAGGGCCGGCTCCAGGTTCATGTGGGCCCTTGGGCGATAAATCCCAGTGGGCCCCCATGAGGCATTTTTTTACATTGACATGTCCCCCTGTGGCTCCCACGCGGTATAATGACCCCCAGTGGCCCCTATACAGTATAATGACTACTAGTGGCCCTTCACACAGTATAATGAACCCCCAATTCCCCCCCCCCCCACTGTATAATGACCACCTGTGGCCCTGCATTCAGAATATTAACCCCCAGTCGCCTTCATTCAGAATAATGACCCCCCAGTAGCCCCCACACTGGGGAAATACTGTATGGAGGGGGCTGTGGGGGTCATTATACTGAATGGAGGGTCATTGGGGATCATTATACTAAATGGGGGACACTGGGGGTCATTATACTATGTAAAGGGCCCTCACAGTATAATGACCCCACAGTGACTCTCCATTCAGAATAATGACCCCCAGTCGCCCCCAGACTGGGTGTTATACTGTATGGAGGGGGCACGAGGGGTCATTATATTTAATAGGGGCTCTGGTGGTCATTATACTAAATGGAGGGTCAATGGGGATCATTATACTAAATGGGGGGCACTGGGAGTCATTATACTGTGTAAGGGGCCCTCACAGTGTGATGAATGACCCCCCAGTGGCCCCCTCACATACCTATCATTGCTGGAGAGCAGGGGAACCGGCGGTCCTGTCCATCACTAACCGCAGCTCCCTGCGCTCCTTCTCTCTGGCGGCCCGCTGCAGCAGTGAGCCAGGCCTGGAGGAGAGAAGGAGATGTGCAGTGATGTAGGTAGAACTGACTGGGTCCCACAGCAAATTTTAGTACGCCCCCCTCCCCCCCAATGTGTGTTCACATCACGTTTTTCCTATCGGTTTGATGTATACAAATGTGCAGCACTCCACGTTTTTGTATCCTGCAGAGTCAAGTAAAAAATGCATACGTTAACGTATATGTTTTTTCTACCATGGAACTGTATGGTGAACGGACGCCACTGTACGGCATCAGTCTGAGGCATCTGTTAATGTACGCATTTTTGGTATACATTAAATGGATGGCACAAACGGGATGTGAACCCAGCTCTAGTGTCAGAATAAGCACCAGTACACAGCGGAGCAGCGTGGCAAAGAGGGGAGGCCGCCATGTACTGACAGAGCGCTAACTGGTCCTGGTGGTCAGGGATGAGGACTGTGCTTCCCAAGGATCATTTTCTACAGGGAAATACAGGGCACAGTATAATACACTAGAATCTATATACTATAAAGATATTAGCCCTACCCCCGAATAATAATACAATTAGGGGGTCATTTATTATATAGAAATACGTCTATATTAGGCGTATTTCTGACACAGATTGTGGCGCAAAGGTCCTTAGCACCTCAATCTGTATCTTTTCCCGCTCATGCCAGGTCTAAAAAAAGTGGTGTGGGCATGGAAGGGGATACAGTTATGGCCATGCAGTTATTGGATACCACCGCCATATAGTGATAACACCGCCATACAATGATAAAACCACCATACAGTGACCGGATAAAAGGGTATAAGAGGGCACAGTACAGGGAATGACTATGGGCACTGCACAAGGTGTGGTAAGAGGGCACAATGCAGGGTATAAAAGGGGTACAGTACAGGGTGGGGGGCACAGTCACATGACCCTGTGATGTTAGAGGGTCCTTATGGTGAATGCTGTTCAGATGCCACCATAATGAGAGGCAGAGGAGTGAGACAGGGGCCCTAGATGGACAGGAGGGGTGGACACAGCAAGTAGGTGGAAGAAGCTCTGAGGGGGATTCATACAACAAGTAGTGGCAGGAGGTCTGTGCAGGGCAGCAATAGGAGATAGGAGGGTGAAACAGGAGCTCTGGATACAGGAGGGGAGGAAAGGAGACAGCAGGGGCCCCATGAGGATGAGATAGGACAGGATATGAGGGGGGGGGCAGGTGTCATGGAGGCAAACTGCTTAATGAAACAGTAACACAACTAAATAGAATGAAGCAGCGGCAGATCGAAGAGTCCCCCCCTTCTGTCCCACAGACAAGAGACAGTCACAGTGCAGACTCACTCACAGACTTCACACTTCTCTGCTCCAGCCCTGCGGTCTCTCTCCTCAGGCAGCATGTCCTGTGTAGAGGGGGCGTGTCTGAGTCTCTGCAGCTCAGAGGGCCCCACCAGAGGGGTACTGCGTGAGTGAAATGACAGCAGTGAGAGCTTCCATCTGTATTGATGGAAGTGCTCATAGCAGCTCAGTGGGCCCCCCCAGGAGCATTGGGCCCCGGCACTTGCCCGGGGATGCCGGGTTATGACGCCGGCCCTGGCAGTTTGTAAGGCTGAAAAAAGACATACATCTAAGTAAAGCCTGTTCTCCTACAAAGTTGATACAGAAGAAGGCAAAAATTTCTATGAAGTAGAGGCAAATTGTTCTCATTTTAGAAACAAATTTCTTCTAGATTCCAAATCAGAAAAAAATCCTTAGGTATAAATAATGCACAAGTGGAATAGATCCCCAGGTCCCCAGGCAGAGGGTTCCATAGTCTCACTGCTCTTTCAGTAAAGAATCCTCTTCTATGTTTGTGTAGAAACCTTCTTTCCTCCAGACACAGAGGATGTCCCCTTGTCACAGTCCTAGGGATAAATAGATGATGGGATAGATCTCTGTACTGACCCCTGATATATTTATACATAGTTATTAGATCTCCCCTTAGTCGTCTTTTTTCTAAAGTGAATAACCCTAATTTTGATAATCTTTCAGAGTTCTGTAGTCCACCCATTCCAGTTATTACTTTAGTTGCCCTCCACTGGACCCTCTCCAGATCTGCTATGTCTGCCTTGTTCACAGGAGCCCAGAACTGTACACAGTACTCCATGTGTGGTCTGACTAGTGATTTGTATAGTGGCAGGACTATGTTCTCATCACGGGCATCTATGCCCCTTTTGATGCAACCCATTATCTTATTGGCCTTGGCAGCAGTTGCCTGACACCGGTTTTTACAGCTTAGTTTGCGGTTCGCTAAAATTCCTAAATCCTTTTCCATGTCAGTATTACCCAGTGTTTTACCATTTAGTATGTACGGGTGACTTGCATTATTCCTTCTCTTGTACATAACCTTACATTTGTCAGTGGTAAACCTCATCTGCCACTTTTCTGGCCAAGCCTCTAATCTATGCACATCCATCTGTAGCAGTTTACTGTCCTCTTCCGTGTTAATTACTTTACACAGTTTTGTATAATCTGCAAAAATATTTATTTTACTGGGCAATTCCTCTACAAGATCACTAATGAATATATCATAGGAGAAATTGACCTAATACTGACCCCACTAGTAATGGTAACCCAATATAACCACCCTCTGTTTTCTATCACTAAGCCAGTCATTTACCCACATACACAAATTTTCATCTAGTCCATTCTCATTTTATGTGTAGACCAGAGGTGTCCAAACATCTTCTCACAAGGGAAAATCCCAAACCAGCTAAGGACCCAATTCTGGAACACTAACCCATTCTCTATGCAATGATACAGCACCGAGGGCATTAAGGTCATACTGTCCATGGTGACATCAGCTTTGTTTACCACACTTGCCCCCAGGTGGCTAGGAAATATATCCTGAGTATGAATGACATCACAATTGAGACAAAGGTCATGGACGGTCCAATATTTATGTATACACACTGTCCTTTTGTATAGGCCACACAGCAAAATCCCTGAGGAGTGCATATGAACCATGAATTCAAAATTAATTCAAATTATACTCCAACATTAAGACATTGGTAAGCCTTATTGACTGCAAAGAGACCTTGAAAATGGTAAAGGAATATTTGGTAAATGTGGCTTTTGACCATACCCATCACCACATGTTCGATTTCCCTACCCAAAAATGAAATTAAGCTTTACATGGTTTCTGTTGAAATCAATGGCATATACATACAGACATTTAGGGTCTTGCAGTTTGAGAGATGCCCTGTGCAGGTCTGGCTAATACACAGCTGAGTCACATTATTATGAGCAACTTCCTACTTTCAAAGTCGGCAGTATGTAGCTCACGAATGAAGTCACGTATAGTGGGCTGGATTGGTGGTTATACAAGGTGTGCAATAGGCTGTCTGCACACATATCCCTTGTTGCAGTCATGGGTAAAAGGAGCGATTTAGCAGAGCTCCAAAAAGGGATGATGACTGGCTTTCAGGCTCAGGGTGGCAGTCATTGTGAAAAACGCAGTTTGTGAACTGTTCACGTGCTGCTTGGTGAAAGAGTATTGTGAGTAGATGAATGGCACCATTGTGAATAAGCAACGCGGAAACTGTGGAGCATCACATGCCATTGATGTGAGAGGTGAATGTCAGCATAAAGTATCTGATGCTCCTAGAATTAGTCAACCCCATAGTGACCACCCATATGACTTTTTAAGGCGGTCACTAAGGGGTCTTAGGCTGGGTGGCTGCTTTTTTACGAGAGCCATGTCCCTGCTCTAACAACCCGGGCCGGCAGGAGTGCCAATCTGGGCTGTTTAACACTTTACATGCGGCCCGCAAATGCGATCGCGGGGTGGCGATGTATCTTCTCCTTATGTTTTGTATTGCTGCATTCGTAATGACCGGGACTATATAAATATCATGTAAATTATCCCCTACGGTGAACGCCATTTACTCCAAAATAATACCAATGAAAAATACAAGCCGTCCCCCAAAAATAAAGCCCCCACACAACTCCATATAAAGAAAAATAAAAACGTTATGGGTCTTGGGAAATGGCAATACAAAAAAAAAAAATTCTTAAAAAAATAAGGGGTTTTATTGCAAAAAAAGTAGTAAAACGTAAAAAAAAATATATGTATTTGGCATCACTGTAATTGTACTGACCCAGAGAATAAAGTTATTATGTTATTTATACCGAAAAATGAACGCCGTAAAATTTATAACGTAAAAACGCTGTGGCAGTATTGTTGTTTTTCCCATCTCCCTCCCAGAAAGAGTTAATAAAAGTTAATCAGAAAGGTATGTGTACTGCAAAATGGCACCAATAAAAACAACTTATCCCGCCAAAAACAAGCCCTCATAAAGCTATATAGATGGAAAAATAAAAAAGTTATAGCTCTTGGAGTGCAACGATGAAAAAAGGAAGAAAAATGTTTGGTCAGTAAGGCCCAAAACAGGCTGGTCACTAAGGGGTTAAAGAGGTTGTCCTGCCATTAATATTTATGACCTACCGTCAGGATAGGCCATCAATATCTGATCTGCAGAGGTCCAACACCCAACACCCCCACGATCAGCTGTGAAACGAGGAGGCGGTGCTCCATGCGAGCGATGCTTCCTTATCATTACACTACGTCTCGTCTCCTGTGGAGCAGCTAAGTAGTGTAATTACAAGCACTTGCTCCATTCATTTGAATGGAGCCGCTACTTGTATTACACTGTACGTCTGAGACAGAGGGCATGGAGCGCCGCCTCCTCTTCAAACAGCTGATCAATAAGGGGGTACGCACCCCCACCTCTCAGTTATTGATAACCTATCCAGAGGATAGGTCATAAATATTTATAGTTGGACACCCCCTTTAATGCTGAGAGCATCAGATTGTTATGTACCTAGCCAGCGGCCATGAGGAGGGCTTGGGCGGCCCAGTAGACACTGGCCCACTGGGAAATTTTCCTATAGGGTCTATGGTCAGTCCACCCCTGAAGAACACAAGCTGGTGGTGGCAGCATTATGGTCTGGGGAATGTTTTTGTGGCATTGCCCACTCATCCACGTGGAAGGCACTTTCAACAAATTTGGGAATGAATCCATCCTTGCAGATCACATACACCCAAACCTGCTGATTGTATTCTGGGATCTTCCAGCAAAAATAATTCGACATGTTTCGTCACTAGAAATGTCCGACATTGGTTGGACAAGCATGGCCAAGCCTTCCAAGTCCTATTCTGGCACCCTAATTCCCCAGACTTTAACCCAATTGAGCATGTGTGGGAGAACCTTGATTGTCGTGTTCACTCTATGGATCCTCTCTCATGCACCCACCTGCTATGGGATGCACTGCAGTCAGTACCTGTGACAACCTACCAGGACCTTACCGAGTCTGTTGTCCTCACTGCACACAGCGGTTTTTCTAGATCAGTGATGGCGAACCTATGCCACGGGTGCCAAAGGTGGCACTCAGAGCCCTCTCTGTGGGCACCCGCACTCTGGAAAAAGTCTATGGTGTACAATATGCCTTAGACTTTTCCTGCCATTCATCAGCGCATGCGCACTATAAACAGCACAGGGAGCGCACTGAATGTAGGCAGGCTATTATAGCTAAATAATAAAGTACATAGAGGATATACTAAATTGGACTGTAGTATTCAGGTTAAATTGCTTTGTTGGCACTTTACAATAAATAAATGGGTTTTGGGTTGCAGTTTGGGCACTCGGCCTCTAAAAGGTTCGACATCACTGCTCTAGATATTAGTTTGTGGTCATAATAATGGGACTCAACTGTGTAAATGAAGGCTGTGAACAAAAAAAGTGAAATAGAAAATGTATCTTTTAAGTTTTTGCAGGGTGTCCAATTTTGTTATCCCTACTCCTACTTTTACATAATGCTAGGAAGAACTAGAGCCATATATAGATAAATGGTAACTGAATTATACTTATCAGCATTTTATCTCAAGTCTTGCTCTACTGCGTCAAGCAGAACATGTAATCCTTCTTCAATGAATTAAAATTGAAATCTGCCTCTCATCCCTAGCCCCTGTGTTCAGAGTTACAACTATTGCTGTGAAAGGAAACAATTTTCAACTTGTCTAAGAATATCATACCTTTTAATAAAAAAATGTATGATATTCAGAAGGGCCAGATTTCCTGTTCTATTATTCACAATTCTCAGCTATATAATTATGTTGCACTTTGAATAAGTGTATTATGAACCTAGGGAGGAAAATCACAGTATTACATGCAAAATACATTTAAACTGAACTAAAACGTCAGTTCCATTCATCTGAATGGGGTTGTATTGGTGACAAGTACATAGATTTCTGCAAGCCTTGCTCAGATGAATGGAACTGATTTTCAGTTGCAGAAAAATCTGCTGCGTTTGAAGGCACCCTTAAATTGTATTAGGTCTGACCAAATATTTCATTACCATTTGTCATATTGTAATTTATGCCATGTGTTAATGTTTTTCTATTATGTATTGCTTTTATTTGTTGTCACAGTTTTATCACCTGCATATAATGTGCTATTGATTCCCTAGAAAATACGAGAGCTATGCAAACAAAAGATAAGACTTGGGTTGGAAAAGCATAGCCCAGTGTTCTCCTGCTATACATGTTATATCCCACAATTCATTCAACACTTCAAGTTGCCATGATGTTTTTAATCTGGAACAGAAGAAAGATGTAACTGTCATTCCTTTTTTTTATTTTTGTAATGTACGGGGCAGTGATACTGACCATTTTTGTAATATACTTGAATTACTGAAATCGAACATTTCTATTCGAAAAACAGCTCGTAAGTGGCCCATTTTGAGCCTTAGCAATGCTCCTCTGTCTTCTGTTTACATTA